>NC_028455.1:26670532-26671943 GCF_000263155.2 Setaria italica | reverse complement strand
TCGTACCGCCCACCATTGTTGCGTCACCTGCATTTGCCAAGAGTTAACCAATTAGCACAGATAGTGTATAAGATGTGCAAAATAAAGTAAACGTACTTAATAAATAACATGGTATGACAAATATTAAATAAATGTTTACGGCCCATACATGTCCTAGAAATAATCGTCATGATTAGGATTAGCTGGATCATAAGTCTCATCATCATCGCTGTCACGCGTGTCAATAAAATCATTCTCGTGCTCCGAAGGAGGAGTGTCATCATCAATCTCCTGTCCTAACTGTAACCGCTGAAGTAATTCTAACTCCTTCATATTATGAACCTCCTCTCCAGCATCATCGTCAGCAACCATTTCATTGTCCACTTCCATTCTCATACCGTCGGTTAAATCAATCTCAAAATTCCCTTCGAGCCCATCTTCTTGAAAAAAATCTCCGTCATATGTGTTGGGGTCAATGTTGTAATCTTCATTGTTTGGTACAGGTAATTTACCGTGCGGCGATACCTTGTACACAACATCCCAACCTTTAAGACGGTCGTCCGATTGGCACGGGTATGACAAATAATAAACTTGCGTGGCCTGTTGAGCCACAATGTATACATCGTCTCCTTCTAAGACGGATGATTGGCGAATTTCGACTAACCCAAGATTAGGTGCCCGTCTCACGACTGATGGATCAAACCAATGGCATTTGAATATGACTGGATTAAGCACTTTGCAACCATGAAAAGTTAGTTCGTATATCTCTTCAATTCTTCTGTAGTACTCTACACCATCAAAGCCAGGCGTAAAAACTCCGCTATTTGTCGTTTTTCGATTGGGCCGACTATGCTCATGGGTTGTTGTGTGAAAGCGATATCCATTTACATCATAACCGGTAAAAGATTTGACCCTGTAGGCACAGCCATCGGCAACCTGTCTCAACTCGGCATTCATAGACGAATCGGTTTGAGCCTGCAAGTTGAAGTAGGGTGGTTCGTTATATTATTCGCATATACGATCAACTTCTAATCAAGCTAAGTAGGAGCTAAAATCGACTGTACCTTATGTTTGAACCAGGAAATGAAATTGGGCATTCCATTTCCTGCACCCTCTTTGAGAAGAGTCTCGGCTTCGTGTGGGGTAGGTTCCCTTGAATGACGCCAGAACTTACGATGGAATTCCCTATACCAACGAGAAACATGATAGTATGTCGAAGAATACTGACAAATTCAGAATTAACTAGTTTGTTCAAAACTTACAGCATGTACGGCTCCACCTCGGATAGGTTGGTCAATACATACAACATGATTGTGCGCCACTCTTTATGTGTCAATTTTTTTTTGTGTCGCACCACTTGCACTTCCAAGTTGTCCTCGAAAAAGACTAAAGCTCGATTCAACTTCGCTGTCATTGTAACGAGGCGGTGGGA
>NC_028455.1:26665632-26667320 GCF_000263155.2 Setaria italica | reverse complement strand
CCTAACAACAAGTTACCTCGCAGCATGTACGGCTCCACCTCGGATAGGTTGGTCAATACATACAACATGATTGTGCGCCACTCTTTATGTGTCAATTTTTTTTGTGTCGCACCACTTGCACTTCCAAGTTGTCCTCGAAAAAGACTAAGGCTCGATTCAACTTCGCTGTCATTGTAACGAGGCGGTGGATTGTGCACATTAGGAAGGTTGTCAGCATAGTATTTTGTTGTGAAGTTTGACACCTCCTCTAGAATGTATGCTTCTGCAATGGAGGCTTCAATTTTGCATTTGTTTTTACATTTCGTTCGAAGAACCTTTTGACACCTCTCAATTGAATAGCACCAACGGCCCTGCACAGGCCCCCCCATTCGTGCTTCATAAGGGAGGTGTAAAATCATATGCTGCATCGGATTGAAGAAGCCAGGAGGAAAGATCTTCTCCAACTTACAGAGCAACACAGGCGCCATTCTTTCCATTTCATCAACCACGGTCCAAGATAACTCCTTAGCACAAAGCTGGCGGAAGAAATTACTCAACTCCGCTAGCACCTGCCACACATGCTCAGGGACATAACCTCGAACCATCACCGGAAGTAGACGCTCAATCCATATGTGATAATCATGACTTTTGAGCCCGTTGATTCGCATAGTAGCTAAGTTCACTCCCCTCTTCAGATTTGCTGCATACCCATCAGGGAACATTAACGTTTCGAACCATTGTAATACCTCCCTCCTTTGGGCCCTCGTCAGGACGAAATCAGCCTTAGGCTTTCTCCACGACTTGCCTGCTCTGGGAGGCGCCATGTCTAACTTTGGTCTGTTGCATAACATTGCTTGATCCACTCTAGCCTTAACGTTATCTTTTGTCTTCTCAGGAATGTCCATAATTGTACCAAAAATTGCCTTGGCAATGTTCTTTTCAGTGTGCATAACATCAATGTTGTGTGGGAGAAGAAGATCATCAAAATAGGGGAGGTTCCACAAGCACGATCTCTGGGTCCAAGCATGTTGCTCGCCATATCCCACAAAACCACCATCTTGATTGTTGACCTCCAGAGCGTCTAACTGAGCACGAACCGCGGCTAAGGTAAGCATCTGCGGTGGAGGGTCGTTAACTACGACATCTTTTGTAAAATTTCTAATATCTCGTCTGAAAGGATGATCAGGAGGAAGGAATTGTCGATGTTTGTCGAATGAAGAATATTTGCCACCCTTCGTCAACCAAATGAATTTCAAAGAAGCCTTGCATACTGGGCATGGGAACTTCCCGTGAACACACCAACCACAGAAAATACCATATGCTGGCAAGTCATGCAGGGAGTAGTGATACCAAACATGCATCTTGAAGTTTGTCCTTGTAGCACGGTCGTATGTCCATACCCCTTCATCCCATGCACGGACCAAATCATCAATCAAAGGCTCCATGTACACACTCATATTATTTCCTGGATGTTCTGGAATTATCAACGATAAAAATATGTTCTGTCGCTGAAAGAGAACACCAGGGGGGAGATTGAGGGGGATAACGAACATAGGCCAACAGGTGTACGGGGCGGAAGCCATTCCATAAGGATTGAACCCATCTGTTGCGAGCGCAACCCTTACATTACGAGCCTCTCGAGCTTTGTCATGATAAATCGCATCAAACTTTGTCCATGCTTCGCCACAAGATTGGTGTACCAGCTTCTC
>NC_028455.1:26651057-26665532 GCF_000263155.2 Setaria italica | reverse complement strand
CTTCTTCCTTTGCCGAGTGCCAGATCAAAGGCACTCGGCAAACACACGCTTTTCTTTTTTAAAGCAGGACGAGAACACTGCCAGTGGGCCCTGTAACCTTTTTACCGAGTGCCTACGATCTAACACTCGGCAAATACTACCTTTACCGAGTGTTTTCTTTATGCACTCGGTAAAATACACTAATATTTCATGTGCCTCCTTAAACAACATGTTTTACAGATCTTTTCCTAATATACTTGGGCAAAATCGTGTCAACATCACTCAACAATGTTTAAATTATTTTTCTACTGATAATGTTCTATTATTTCATGCAGTTATAGCGAAAATTGCATTTATATCTACTAAAATTCTATAATTGCATTTAATCAATAAAAAATAGTAAACGCATCCAAAAAATTTCCAAATTTTGACACGAACCAATCTGTGTTGCATGTTGCCTATGCAAAAATATTTGAAGCCAAACGTTAACTCAAGTGTCACTTGGACTCCAAATCTTATTGTGTCCTCTCTAACTTCTATGAATCCTTCAAGGAGATGCGTCGGCTTCTAAGCATCATATGTCAGAAATTGCGCAAAACCTTCTCAATTTTTTACCACAGCCTCCACACATAATATCATGACATCTTGACAAATCTTGTGATTTTCAGATTTCGTTTGCTTTTTTTGGAATTTAACCACCATTCAACCACACGTTCGTGGTGGCATTTTTTAAAAACAATGTTGACAATTTCTTTTCATTTTCTGGTTGTGAACTCAATCCGGACTCCATAATATGGATATAATTTTTCCACTGATTAAAAACCATCATTTCATGTACATGCAGTTAAAATCTGACATGAATAAAAAAATTCTTATTAATGCAATCATTTCATTAAAAATAGCAAACAGACCACAAAATATACCAACTTTTCTTATGGCTTACAAAATGTCCTACGTGGAGAGTAGAAAAAGTGTGGAGGCTAGGGGAGGATTTTTTTTTTTGTTCGCCGAGTGCCAACATTTTACACTCGGCGAAGTACTGTGTTTGCCGAGTGGCTCAGCCTAGGCACTCGGCGAATGGACACTTTTGCCGAGTGTCGTATGGCGGCACTCGGCGAATCGTGTCTTTGCCGAGTGTCGGTGTCCAACACTCGGCAAAGAACTAACGGCCGCCCCAGTCCGGTGACGGACGGCGCACGTGCGGTGCACGCGCCGTTGGTTTGCCGAGTGTCGGAATGTTGCCGTGTGTCGCTGAGAGGTTTGCCGAGTGTCGGATTTATGGCACTCGGCAAACGACCTCAATGCCGAGTGTAAATATTTTGCCGAGTGCCGATTTAAATACACTCGGCAAAAGGGCCGTTTGCCGAGTGCCCGAAGGAATGCACTCGGCAAAATTTTTACACTCGGCGAATTTACTGTTTCCGGTAGTGGCCTTCGTGAGTGGGAGAATCAAGAGTACCGTCATGACTAGCCTTCATGAGTGGCAGAAAAACATGTCATCAATATGCACTCTAATGACGTATATGTTCTACTTTTCCTATTATTTGATATGCTTAATTTATATTTATGTTACATATTTTATGTTGATGACTATAGCTTGTTCGGTCGCACACTTGCTTGTTAGGGTGAAATTGGTGGGAACTGAAATTTTAAAAAACTAGCTGGAAACAGTTTTCACAAATTCAAAAATAAATTGCTAATTTTTGGGCAAGAATGATTTTTCCAGGATGGGTTGTCCATGAAAATAGCCATTTATAAGGATGGATCATGTCGTCACCGAGATTGACAGGTTCACCGAAACAAACCTAACCACAACACGTGTTATGGTTTATAAATACATGCTCAGTGGCCGCACACGGATGCCAGCAAGTTTGACTAGCACACCCAAATGGACGTGAACAAGAAACGCGTGGCCATCGTCGGAGCCGGCCCGAGCGGGCTGACGGCATGCAAGCACGTGCTGGCCAAAGGCTTCCGGCCGGTTGTCTTCGAGGCCGCCGACGCCGTCGGCGGCGTGTGGACGCGGACGCTGGCCTCCACGAGGCTGCAGACGCCGGCGGCCGCGTTCCGGTTCTCCGACTTCCCCTGGCCAGCGGACGTCGAGGACGATGAGTTCCCGCGCAACGACCAGGTGGCGGCGTACATGGCCGCGTACGCGCGGCAGTTTGGCGTCCCCGAGTGCGTCAGGTTCGGCAGCAGGGTGCTCGGCGCCGAGTACGCCGGCGCGTCGGAGCAGGAGGTGGCGGCGTGGGAGCGGTGGTCGGGGAACGGCGAGGCGTTCGGCGACGGCACCGGCGAGTGGCACCTCACCGTGAAGCACGGCGAATGCGAGGAGGCTCAGGTATGGTCAACGGCAGAGCTCCATGATTCACGTACAGTATATCGAATGGTGAGATTAGGACGCCAGTGCAGGTCAGCTGCAACGGACAAGGACAGAAACTGTAAATTTACCGCATATTTGTTTGGGGATAATTTGCAATAATGGGCATGGTAGAAGTTGCTATCTTGATTTTTCACCCGTTTTCACAGACGTACAAGTTCGATTTCCTGATCCTCTGCGTTGGGAGGTACGCCGTCGCGAAGCACCCTAAGTTTCCCCACGAAGCAGGCCCTGAAGTGTTCCACGGGCAAGTGCTCCACTCCATGGACTTCTCGCGCATGCCGCACGCCGACGCCGATGAGCTGATCAGAGGCAAGCGTGTCGTCGTTGTCGGCGCCGGCAAGTCAGGAATCGATATCGTCGCGCAGTGCGCTGAAGCCAACGGTGAGATGCAATGCAAGGAGAGGTTCTTGGCATGCTAATCTCTTTCTTTTCCGAATTTCACAATCCAATGCCGGAATCTTCATCCGTAGTTGTCAGGTAGCAAGTACCCATGTACCTTGGTTTACAGAACGGCCAATTGGACGATGGATCCCAACCTTAAATGGGGTGCTTTCTTCGAGAAGATGATGACTAGCCGGTTGGCAGAGCTGATGGTTCACAAGCCCGGAGAAGGGTTCGTCCTGAGCCTTCTCGCCACGGTGCTCACTCCAATAAGATGGCTGATAGCCAGGGCGACCGAGACGTACTACAAGGCTCTCATGCCGATGCGGAAGCACGGGATGGTGCCCGACCACAGCTTCTCGGCGGCGATGCTGAGCTGGCGGTTCAGCGTGCTCCCGGATAGGTTCTACGATGCGGTCGACGAGGGCGGCATCGTGCTCAAGAGGTGCGACTCCTTCAGCTTCGGCACCGGCGGCGTGGTTCTCGACGGCACCGGCGAGCGCGTCGACGCCGACGTGGTCATCCTCGCCACCGGCTTCGACGCCGACCGGCTGCTGAGTGGCGTGTTTGCGTCGCCCTGGTTCCGCGAGATCATCGTGGCGGAGCCTTCCGACACCATGCTTCCTCTCTACCGGTCAGTGCGCACAAGCGTTCTTTCTTCGGCCTTTGCTTTCTGTGGTCCGACGCTGACTGTGTGATCGATGTCGGCAGGCACTGCGTGCACCCCCGGATACCGCAGATGGCGGTGGTCGGGTACGCGGAGAGCGCGGCGAGCATCTACCCCTACGAGATGATGGCCAAGTGGGTGGCGCACCTGCTCGACGGCACGGTTCGCCTCCCCAGCGTCGCGGCCATGGAGCGGAGCGTGGCGGAGTGGGAGTCGTGGGGGCAATGGGCCAAGCGGCGCAGTGGCGGCTTCTTCCCCAAGTCGAGCGTCGCCACCGCCACGACGTGGTACCATGATCAGCTGTGCCGGGACATGGGGTACAGCCCCAGGAGGAAGCGAGGTGAAGGGTTTCTCGCCGACTGGCTCCAGCCGTACGGACCAACGGACTACGCTGGCATCCAGTGAAGAAGATCAGTGCGCTTTCACTGTCTAGCGCAATAAAATATGGAGATCATCTTCATCTTTATTGATTGATGTCGTGTATTATGTAATTTGATGTGATAACGTAGCAAACAATCACTATTAAATAAAAATCTTTTTATATTATACCGTGCTCACACAGGCAGTATGGAAGTGACATCATATACTCGATCTCTAAACAGCGATGATGGTCAGTTGCAAAATCTTCCTTTAAAAAAATAGAGATGGATGGGGACAATGAATGGAGAGAAGGACATGGTGGCGAATACGATGAATAAAAAAAAAAGCCCCAGTTCTGTCACGCGGCACTGCTGCCACCGAGCCTCGGCTCGAGTTTTTTTTGACATGGCTGCATCGACGTGATCTTCACAAAACCCGTTGGAGGAGGAATTCACTTAGGATTATTTCTCTTCTCACTCACCTTTTTCTTCAACCACTAGTAGAGAATTGGCCTTTAGTAACGGTTGGTAGGGTGCAAATCTCCCGAAAATCCATCCGGGATAAACCAACCGGGACAAAAGGGGGGTCTTTTATCCTGGGTCACTCAACCGGGACAAAAGACCCCCCTTTTATCCCGGTTGGTAATACCAACCGGGATAAAACGGGTCACCACGGCCGGCGCTGCAAAAAAAAATCCCGAGCTTTCAGGAGGCCCCCCACACGCGCACGTCGCAAGTCACAAGTCACTCCAGCCTCGCGCGTAGCTTCCTTGCCATCCCACCTCCACACCACATCTGACTATGTAGGGGATGCTATCCTTTTGTATTAACTCGCGGGGATCCTTTTATCCCGGTTGGAAACACCAACCGGGATAAAAGACCCCCTTTTATCCCGGTTGGTATTACAAACCAGGATAAAAGGGTTCGAGGGATTTAGTCCTGTTCCAGTGACCTCGTTGGGGACCCTTTTATCCCGGTTTGAAACACCAACCGGGATAAATGACCCCCTTTTATCCCGGTTGGTATTACAAACCGGGATAAAAGGCTCTCGACCCTTTTATCCCGATTGGTGTTACCAACCGGGATAAAAGGGGGGGTCTTTTATCCCGGTTGGTGTTTCAAACCGGGATAAAATGTCTCTCAGGATCTTTTTTTCACACTAGCCTTTGCAACCGGGATAAAAGATCCCGGTTGGTGAGCCCCCCACCAGTGACCGAGCTTTAATCCCGGTTGGTGAACCTTTTATCCCGAGCCAACTTTAAACCGGGAGAAAAGGGGGCGCATCGAAAGCCAATCTCTACTAGTGAAATGTTCTGACCGGTAATGGTTAAATGGAAGCAAAGCATAGGAGTAGTGGCTAGAGGGCATCACGTAGAGGTATGAGGTTGCAGGTTTGAAAGACAAACAAAACACTTGTGTTAATGTCACGGCAAAAATGGTTGAGGCCAGGGGTTGCATCACATATCCACCGGGACCATTGTGGTGCAAATTGTACAGATGCTTGCATATAGTCGGTTAACAAACCGTTAGTACAAATAGTTTAGAACCGAATACGCAGGCTAGTTCTGTAATACTGATTTGTAGTTGTGAAAAATCACAGGCCTAAACATGCAGATGCAAGCATCTCACGACATGCAACGAAAAGGCAAAAACAAGTAATCATTTTATTGTTGTTTTAAACCGTCATGTAACACAACCGAAAACAATAGATTTGCCGAGTGCAAGACTGTCTGCCAAGTGCAATTCTTCAGTACTTGGTAAGTAAGCTCTTTGCTAAGTGTTGAAAAAACACTCGGCAAAATAATTACACTCAGGCCGAAACATGCAGCTGCAGGCATCTCATGACATGCAACGAAAATGCAAAAACAAGTAATCATTTTATTGTTGTTTTAAACCATCATGTAACACTACCGGAAACAGTAGATTTGCCGAGTGCAATTCTTCAGGCACTAAACAAGCTCTTTGCCAAAAGTGCTGAAAAAAATACTCGGCAAAATAATTGCACTCATGCCAAAACATGCAGATGCAGGCATCTCATGACATGCAACGAAAAGGCAAAAACAAGTAATAATTTTATTGTTGTTTTAAACCGTCATGTAATTAACTCATGTTTACTTTTGTTAAAAAAATAGAAATGCACAAAGACCTTTCTATAATACTATTACTTTGGTACGTGGAATAGGAACTTTGTATCTGCATGTGTCGTGGTTAGCGTCATGGCGTGTGGCAGAGGTATCTCTGGAGCTGCCGAGCTAGTGCTCAACAATCGCACGTGTTGAAGAACGTGTCTGTGGTCCTATATATTCTCCTAGAGGCACTCAGTCACCGGGTACTTCTATTGCTCAGCTCACCAAGCTCATATAATATACCTAGTAGCTCGAGCACAGCAACGCACGCAGCCATGGCGAGCATGGACAGCCGAAGCCTCCGCAGGGCAGGAGCCACCTCCATGGCCCTAGCTATCGCCACTGTCTTCCTGATCTACACAACTGCACGACTGGGAGATGCGGCATCCGTTGAGCACACGTTCATGGTAAGTACGCGTGATCCTGTTTCATTCCCTTTGATCGACTTGTCAGGCGTTAATCGGTTATGCTTTTTAGTCCCGGTTGATGTTTCCCACCGAGACAAAATGTCCCCTCGTCCCATTAGTCGTTATAATCAGGATTAAAGGGAGGCTTTAGTCTCAATTGTTCTTTCCAACCAGGACTAAAGCTCCTCCCGTTGGTAGTTCATTTTTGATCCGAGACTAAAGGCCTTTTAGTCCTAGGTCCAAAGATAACCGGCAAAAAAAAAGTTGGATGGAAGGTAAGTTCTCCATCACAACCATCATCCATCATCTTCTTCCACTTTGTCACAGCCCTCACAGCAGGCACATCCACTACGGGAAAGCTTAAAATTGCCGAGTGTTTTTTCTTTGCCGAGTGTATTTTTTGACACTCGGCAAAACAATAAGATTTTTTCATCTTCTCACCTTGAAATTTTTTCTACTCACCACATACAACATGTGGTACTTCATATTAAAATTTGGTATATTTTTGGATTTATTTGCTATATTTAATTAATTAATTGCATTTGAAGGGAATTTTTGGTATAAGTCAAATTTGAGCTACAAGACATTCAAATTATAGAATAAAATGAGTAGAAAAATGATATTCATGTTATTTAGCCCAATTTAAGGCCTTACCCATGAAATCAAAAGAAATTTTGAACAACTTGTTCAAGAAACACGACCACGAACATGTGGCCGAATGATTTTTAAATTGTAAAAAAAGCAAGCGAAGTCTGAAAATCATGAGATTTGTCATGATGTGATGATATCGTATGTGGAGGTTGTGGTAAAAAATTGAGAAGGTTTCGCATATTTCATCACATACGATGTTTACAAACCAAAGCATCTAAGAAGAAGAATAGTAGCGTTGGGAAGGATTCGATAAGATTTGTAATCAAAGCAACGGTCGTGTTTTAGTTTGCTGACAAAACTTTTTGTATAGGCAATAGAGAACATATATTATTTCATGTGAAATTTTGGTAATTTTTTGGAACCGTTTGATAATTTTAATGTATTAAGTGCAATTATAGAATTTTAATTGATATAAATTGAATTGGAACTATAACTACATAAAATCATGGAATAATACGAGTGGAAAAATCAAATACATATTATTGAGTGAATTTGATGATGTATTGTTGAGTTTATCAAAATAATTATAGAAGAAATCGTTGTAGAAAAGAAGGGAAAAAGGGAAAAATAAAAAAATCTTTTTTTGGATAAATTTTGAATCGGAGAATGACTTATTTTTTTGGTACGAAGGGGGTCGTACCACCAGTTGTGCACCTTTCCTTAGGTAAATCTAGGTATCTCCTCTTTCCACTATACAATCTTTTTGGATGGACGGCTCTCATTTTTTACATTTATTGTTAAAAATCATCCTTGAGTTAACGATTAACTAGCTTCTTTTTCATGCACACACACTTTAGAGATTTAAAT
Source organism: Setaria italica (assembly GCF_000263155.2). NCBI lineage: Eukaryota > Viridiplantae > Streptophyta > Magnoliopsida > Poales > Poaceae > Setaria > Setaria italica. The sequence goes on along the minus strand of NC_028455.1, from coordinate 26,657,772 downwards.
AGTAAGAAAAAGTGAATTTTAATTTAAAATCTTGTGGGGTGGTAGTGGACATCATAATGTATTCCCAAAAAATATGTTAGAATTTTTCAGCATTATTTTTAGTATAACTTTGTATCAAAATAATTAATTTTTATTAAATATCAGAACCTATCAAAATAATGATAAAAATTCATTAATGTTACGATGTCTGCTATATATCATCTCGCAAAATTTTAACTTAAGACTCCACTTGTGATGGAGAAACAAAAAGACAATCATGTTAAAGTGTGAATTGAACCAAAATGGCATATTATAAGGTGTAAACTGAGCCTAAAAATAGTTTAGGGTGTTATTCAAACCTTGCCAATACTCGAGGGGAGTAATTTGGACTTTTTCCTAAATAATATATTAATTCAAGGTAACATGGTGATTTTATCTTCCTCCTTGTTCTTCTACTCAACTCTAAAAGAAATAACGTGAATTGGGGAATATTATGAACGTATTTCTTGTAATGGATCAATCTTGTATGGCCAACTATATAACTTTTATCTATTTTTATTACTTAGTCAAAGTTGAAAAAAAGACATAGGACAAACTGTTGGAGGTATGCCCTAGAGGCAATCATAGAGATGATGATATTCTATTTGTATCCATGATTTGTATGTTATGTTCATTGAATATCCATTGAAGGCTACTTGAATTGATTTGCAATTATGTGAATTGTATGTGAAACTCTTTACTTGTATGGTTATTCTAAAGTTGTCCCTAGTCGGAGTTCATGTGAGGACACACATGAATATTAGACTAGCACATGTATTAGTTGATGACTATGTTTCACAAGTCATGGACATGGAGATGTTGAACTAATAATGTGGACACATGTGGAGACATGTGCTAGGACTGACCCAACACGAGAAGTAGTTCTCTCTTTAAACAACATATACACTTTGTCCTTAGACCTGAGATTGTCGCATGAATTCTAGATGTGGATCGACCTACTTAGGGGCTATCAAACACTACGCCGTAACAGGGTAGTTATAAAGGTAGCTTTCGGGTTTGTCAAGAAGCATGCTATAAGACATGGTCAATCAAGATGGGATTTGCCCCTCTCTGATTGAGAGTGATATCTCTGGGCCCCTCGAGTGATCGGATCCGAAAATGCATGCCCATGCTACGTACGGTTAAGAGTTAACCTACAAAGGGATTCCGAATCACAGGATCGAGAAAGAGCGGTCGACTTGAAGCTAGACCAAATATAGTGAGGCAAAGGGAATAGCATGTATATTATGTTGTAATGGTTCGTCTGATATGATCTTCGTGTGCGTATAGGAGTTGGCACGTCTTGCTAGAGACCGCTACCGACTATTGGGCCGAGTAGGAGTACTCGGGCCATGTCTATACGTATCCGAACCCATAGGGTCACACACTTAAGGGGCTGGAAGCCCAATTCGGATCTGATCCGAGTTGGATTAGGTTTAGAAGTACTAATGGGCCTCGGACCCAGAGGCCCGTCAGGAACCTCTATCAATAGAGGGGTGGGGGCGCCCTAGGGTTTAGACCTTTTGGCGAAACACACCTGCCGCGCCTCCCACGCCCTCGCCTGTTGCAACTCGCGGATCTAGCAGTTCGGCTTGCGACGCTTCCTTTTCTGCACGTGTGGATACCTTGGAGGTGTTGCGCCTGCAGCATTTGGACGAGCCGCCGACGAGCCACGACGAGCCGCCGGCGAGCCACGACGAGCCGCCGGCGAGCCACGACGAGCCGACGACGAGCCGCGGCACCGGAGGCGATCTTGCTGTACGTGGACGAGCTGCTGAGGAGCTGCTGGACGTGATCGACTATGTACGACTACGTTGATCGACTACGTACGACTACGTGATCGTCTTCACTGCATCGACGCATATCTACATCTTCCGCACCAGTAGTGCGTCGAGTGGTAATCCCGTGATCCTTATACGGCAGTTCTTCCTGGTTATACGCGGTAGAAATTTTGATTTGCGCTAGTGTAGCCTATCTCGTTTCCCTACAGTGGTATCAGAGCCGTAGCTGCTTAGTTTTGGATTCGGGATGTGTGCATATGGAGATATGCGAGTTTTCCGTTTGATCTATGTCCTGGTTTCGTGCCCTTGCTGCAATGGTAGTGTAACGACATACTCCTACCGGTCGGTTTCCGCCATCGGAGTTAAGTGATACACGTAAATCCAGTTGCAGTGAGTGAAGATCAATATGATTGGTCGAATCGAAATCCAGGGTCATACGCCAGGCGCATTAGATGTGCAATAGTAGATGTGATCTACTTCCGGGGTCGGGATTTTTGTCGTATGCGTATGCTTCGGTAAATCAGCCGTAACTTTTCGGTACGATCTCGGATCGGGGAAAATTTTATATGAAAATTGATCTACAGAAAAAGTTACACATGAAATTCAACCGCTTTGCTGTTTTCGGCGAAATTAGATTTCCCAAATTCGGCTTGGAAGATGGAGTTTTGGGCCTCCGAAGTTTGGAACGTTAGGACGCCTAACTCTATTTTGCAGGATGTATGTGTGTATCTTGTGATCAGTATGGCCCCCTTGTGTATGTGATGCATGTGTGTAACTCATTCGTGACCTGCGTGTCGTGCGTATGGCAACACGGCAGGAGCCATATGTGTTGTCACTTTATTGTATTTAATGGTCTGCGTACCAATCTGTGATGATCCAAGCAACTATGTAATCTTCATTACTAGCTTCTTTACTAGCTATTAGGTGTAATAGCATGTTCTAGTTCTTGGAGGACTCATCACCAGAAGGATGGTGCACATGGAACATGGAGATGGAGATCACCATGGTGAACAGATTATATGGAGATGGAGATCGCCATATGAAAACGGGCCATACTGTGTCACAACTGTGTGAATGCTATTCTGTTTATGTTTTACTTTCTGCATGCTGTGATGTTAGAAGTAGAATGATCCCTCACAAAGTTTAAGTTAGTATGCCTTCCCAACTAAAACTTGCACCGTCCCATGTCTTGTACAATTAGTGGTGGGTCTATGAAATTAGGGTGCCACTAGTTTTCCTTGACTAGACGGGTTTGTGTCGGACACTTACACGCATAAGGGTTGGTTTGCTTAACAAGGTTATCTTAACGGTTAAGGACCTTGGGGCATAAAGGTTGGGCGCCGAGACATAGAGATGTCACCCAACAACAGGAGTCATATGTGATATGATTAGCAAAAGTTGCTTACCGATCTACCTCGTTTGCTAGCAGTGATGCTAAAGCTCACTAGTAGACTTGTTAGTTGTGGATCCTGAATCACTAAGTTTCAATAGAGGGATATTGATTTTAGTGGGAGTAGATTCTGTTAAAATAGTTTAATATGATTTACTCTATCATGGATACGTTTGTCTTAGTGTATTTTGCATTACTTTGTTGTAGATTAAATGGCACCTAGCAGCACTACACCGTTTGCTTTGCGTTCGGTCCTTGAGAAGGACAAGTTGAATGGAACAAATTACTCGGATTGGATCCGGAACCTGAGAATCGTTCTCAGGGCTGAGAAAAAGGAAGATGTTCTAGACAACCCACTACCAGAAGAACCTGCTGATGATGCACCCGCTGCTGCTAAGAATGCTTACAAGAAAGCATGTGATGCTAACCTTGAAGTAAGCTGCCTTATGCTTGCTTGCATGGAACCCGAGCTGTAGATGCAGTTCGAAACAAACCATGAGGCACACGATATGATCGTGGCGCTTAGAGACATGTTCCAAACACAGGCCAGGACTGAAAGGTTCAATGTGTCTAAGGCCTTTGTTGAGAGCAAGCTAGCAGAAGGCGCAGCAGTAGGACCACACGTAATCAAGATGGTTGGTTACACTCAACGGTTGGAGAAGCTGGGCTTCCCACTGGGCCAAGAGTTGGCCACTGATTTCATTCTTTCGTCTCTTCCGCCTAGCTATGGGAACTTCATCTCGAACTACCATATGCATGGGACGGAGAAGGGTCTGAATGAGCTGTGTGGCATGCTTAAAACAGCAGACGCTGACATCAAGAAAAGCGCTAGTACCAGCCATGTGATGGCGATACAAAACAAGCCTAGCTTTAAGAAGAAGGGCAATTCTTGGAAGAAGAAGGGCAAGGCTGGAACGTCCAAGCCAAACCCACCGCCCAAGGTTAAAGCTGGACCTGGACCTGCTCCAGACAAAGAGTGCTTTTACTGTCATGAACTTGGTCACTGGAAGACAAACTGCAAGCAGTACCTAGCTTCCTTGAAGAATGACGGAAGTAAGAGTACTTCTACCTCAGGTACGCTTGTTGTTAATGTTATAGACAACATATTTCTCGCTGATACAATTATTAATTCTTGGGTATTTGATACCGGATCGGTTGCTCATATTTGCAATTCAATGCAGGGAATGATAAGAAGTAGAAGCGTGGAAAGAGGAGAAGTTGATTTCCGCGTGGGCAATAATGCAAGAGTTGCTGCGTTGACCGTCGGGACGATGCAACTCCACCTCCCGTTAGGATTTATTATGGAGTTGAATAATTGTTATTTCATTCCTAGTTTAAGTCGAAACATTTTGTCTCCTTCATGCTTGATGAAGGATGGTTATTCATTTGCGAGTGAAAACAATAGTTGTGTGATCTCTAAGAATAATATGTTTATGGCTTTTGCACCCATTATGAATGGATTATTTGTTTTAAATCTTGATGGTTCACCTGTCTGTAATGTAAGTGCTAAAAGGCCTCGGCCTAATGATTTGAGTCCTACCTACTTGTGGCATTGTCGTTTGGGTCATATAAGTGAAAAGCGCATGAAGAAGCTCCATTCTGATGGACTTCTAACTTCGTTTGATTTTGAATCATACGAGACATGTGAGGCTTGCTTGCTAGGCAAGATGACCAAGACGCCTTTCACAGGATTTCCTGAGAGAGCAGTAGACTTGTTGGAACTCGTACATAGTGATGTATGCGGACCAATGAGCACGACGGCTAGAGGAGGATTCCAATACTTCATAACTTTCACTGATGATTTTAGTAGATATGACTATGTCTACTTGATGAGGCACAAGTCTGAAACCTTTGAAAAGTTCAAGGAATTTCAGAATGAAGTTGAAAATCAGCGTGGCAAGAAAATTAAGGCCTTACGATCTGATCGTGGAGGCGAGTATTTGAGCCACGAGTTTAGCAATCATCTAAAGAGTTGCGGAATTGTTCCACAACTTACGCCGCCTGGAACACCTCAGAGAAACGGTGTGTCCGAGCGACGTAATCGAACTTTGTTAGACATGGTTCGATCAATGATGAGCCAGTCGGACCTACCGTTGTCATTTTGGGGATACGCTCTAGAAACAGAAGCTTTCACACTTAATAGGGTACCATCTAAATCCGTAGTTAAGACACCATATGAGATATGGACTGGAAAGGTTCCTAGTTTGTCTTTTCTAAAGATTTGGGGATGTGAAGTGTTTGTCAAGCGACTTCAGTCGGACAAGATCACACCCAAGTCGGATAAGTGCATTTTCGTGGGATATCCAAAGGAAACTTTGGGATATTATTTCTACAACCGATCAGAAGGCAAAGTGTTTGTCGCTCGGAACGGGGTTTTCCTAGAGAAAGAGTTTCTCAAAGGAGAAAAGAGTGGAAAGACAGTGCATCTTGAAGAAGTTCAAGATGAGCCGATCGGGCAAGAATCAATGAGTGATGCTAACGTAGCAGAACAAGTTGAGATACCCATGGCAAGAGAAGCACCGCCACAACCACGAAGGTCGGCAAGGCTCCGCGAAATGCGGGAAATATTATTGTTGGACAATGATGAGCCTGCGACATATGCAGAAGCAATGATGGACCCAGACTACGAAAAATGGCAGAGTGCCATGCAATCCGAAATAGAGTCCATGGGAGACAATCAAGTTTGGAACTTGGTTGACCCGCCTGATGGTGTTAAAGCCATAGAGTGCAAGTGGATCTATAAGAAGAAAAAGGACATGGATGGAAATGTTCACATCTATAAAGCACGACTTGTCGCAAAAGGTTTTCGACAAGTTCAAGGAGTTGACTACGATGAGACCTTCTCGCCCGTAGTGATGCTTAAGTCCATTCGGATTATTCTAGCTATAGCTGCATATTTCGATTATGAGATATGGCAGATGGATGTCAAGACAGCTTTCCTGAATGGAAACCTAGCTGAGGACGTGTATATGATACAGCCCGAGGGTTTTGTCGATCCGAAAAATGCTGGAAAGGTATGCAAGCTTCAGAGATCCATTTATGGATTGAAGCAAGCATCTAGGAGTTGGAACATTGATTTTGATGAAGTGGTCAAAGGGTTTGACTTCACCAAGAATGAAGAAGAGTCTTGTGTTTACAAGAAGGTTAGTGGGAGCTCTGTAGTATTTCTAATATTATATGTGGATGACATATTACTGATTGGAAATAACATTCCTATGCTTGAGTCCGTAAAGACTTTACTGAAAAATAGTTTTTCGATGAAGGACTTAGGGGAAGCGGCATATATTCTGGGCATTAAGATCTATAGAGATAGATCGAGAAGGCTTATAGGTTTAAGCCAAGATACTTACATTGACAAAGTGTTGAAGCGGTTCAGCATGGAAGAGGCAAAGAAAGGGTTCTTGCCTATGTCACATGGCATACATCTCAGCAAGACTCAGTGTCCTTCGACTGCTGATGAGCGGGATCGCATGAGTAGAGTGCCATATGCTCTGCACTACGTAGGGTGGGTAACCAGCCGGCAGAC
>NC_028455.1:26563482-26650957 GCF_000263155.2 Setaria italica | reverse complement strand
CGAGTTTAGCAATCATCTAAAGAGTTGCGGAATTGTTCCACAACTTACGCCGCCTGGAACACCTCAGAGAAACGGTGTGTCCGAGCGACGTAATCGAACTTTGTTAGACATGGTTCGATCAATGATGAGCCAGTCAGACCTACCGTTGTCATTTTGGGGATACGCTCTAGAAACAGCAGCTTTCACACTTAATAGGGTACCATCTAAATCCGTAGTTAAGACACCATATGAGATATGGACTGGAAAGGTTCCTAGTTTGTCTTTTCTAAAGATTTGGGGATGTGAAGTGTTTGTCAAGCGACTTCAGTCGGACAAGATCACACCCAAGTCGGATAAGTGCATTTTCGTGGGATATCCAAAGGAGACTTTGGGATATTATTTCTACAACCGATCAGAAGGCAAAGTGTTTGTCGCTCGGAACGGGGTTTTCCTAGAGAAAGAGTTTCTCAAAGGAGAAAAGAGTGGAAAGACAGTGCATCTTGAAGAAGTTCAAGATGAGCCGATCGGGCAAGAATCAATGAGTGATGCTAACGTAGCAGAACAAGTTGAGATACCCATGGCAAGAGAAGCACCGCCACAACCACGAAGGTCGGCAAGGCTCCGCGAAATGCGGGAAATATTATTGTTGGACAATGATGAGCCTGCGACATATGCAGAAGCAATGATGGACCCAGACTACGAAAAATGGCAGAGTGCCATGCAATCCGAAATAGAGTCCATGGGAGACAATCAAGTTTGGAACTTGGTTGACCCGCCTGATGGTGTTAAAGCCATAGAGTGCAAGTGGATCTATAAGAAGAAAAAGGACATGGATGGAAATGTTCACATCTATAAAGCACGACTTGTCGCAAAAGGTTTTCGACAAGTTCAAGGAGTTGACTACGACGAGACCTTCTCGCCCGTAGTGATGCTTAAGTCCATTCGGATTATTCTAGCTATAGCTGCATATTTCGATTATGAGATATGGCAGATGGATGTCAAGACAGCTTTCCTGAATGGAAACCTAGCTGAGGACGTGTATATGATACAGCCCGAGGGTTTTGTCGATCCGAAAAATGCTGGAAAGGTATGCAAGCTTCAGAGATCCATTTATGGATTGAAGCAAGCATCTAGGAGTTGGAACATTCGTTTTGATGAAGTGGTCAAAGGGTTTGACTTCACCAAGAACGAAGAAGAGTCTTGTGTTTACAAGAAGGTTAGTGGGAGCTCTATAGTATTTCTAATCTTATATGTGGATGACATATTACTGATTGGAAATAACATTCCTATGCTTGAGTCCGTAAAGACTTCACTGAAAAATAGTTTTTCGATGAAGGACTTAGGGGAAGCGGCATATATTCTGGGCATTAAGATCTATAGAGATAGATCGAGAAGGCTTATAGGTCTGAGCCAAGATACTTATATTGACAAAGTGTTGAAGCGGTTCAGCATGGAAGAGGCAAAGAAAGGGTTCTTGCCTATGTCACATGGCATACATCTCAGCAAGACTCAGTGTCCTTCGACTGCTGATGAGCGGGATCGCATGAGTAGAGTGCCATATGCCTCGGCTATTGGATCTATCATGTATGCAATGATAAGTACTCGCCCAGATGTTTCATATGCGCTAAGTATGACAAGCAGACACCAATCTGATCCAGGTGAGAGTCACTGGACAGCGGTGAAAAACATTCTTAAGTACTTGAGAAGGACTAAAGATATGTTCCTCGTCTATGGAGATGAGGAGGAGCTCGTTGTAACAGGTTACACCGATGCTAGTTTCCAAACCGACAGAGATGATTCAAAGTCACAATCAAGATTTGTGTTCACACTGAATGGTGGTGCTGTTAGTTGGAAGAGTTCCAAGCAGGAGACGGTGGCCGACTCCACGACAGAAGCCGAGTACATCGCGGCTTCGGAAGCCGCGAAGGAAGGTGTTTGGATAAGGAATTTCCTCATTGAGCTTGGTGTGTTCCCGAATGCGTCCAGCCCATTGAATCTCTACTGTGATAATAATGGGGCAATTGCGCAAGCAAAGGAGCCAAGGAACCACTAGAAGAACAAACACGTAATGCAGCGATTTCATCTCATTCGAGACTTCGTTAACCGGGGTGAGATCAAGATATGCAAAATACACACGGATCTGAACATTTCTGATCCGTTGACAAAACCACTCCCGCAGGCTAAGCATGATGCGCATGTAAGAGCTATGGGTATTAGGTACCTTCTAGATTGACTCTAGTGCAAGTGGGAGACTGTTGGAGGTATGCCCTAGAGGCAATCATAGAGATGATGATATTCTATTTGTATCCATGATTTGTATGTTATGTTCATTGAATATCCATTGAAGGCTACTTGAATTGATTTGCAATTATGTGAATTGTATGTGAAACTCTTTACTTGTATGGTTATTCTAAAGTTGTCCCTAGTCGGAGTTCATGTGAGGACACACATGAATATTAGACTAGCACATGTATTAGTTGATGACTATGTTTCACAAGTTATGGACATGGAGATGTTGAACTAATAATGTGGACACATGTGGAGACATGTGCTAGGACTGACCCAACACGAGAAGTAGTTCTCTCTTTAAACAACATATACGCTTTGTCCTTAGACCTGAGATTGTCGCATGAATTCTAGATGTGGATCGACCTACTTAGGGGCTATCAAACACTACGCCGTAACAGGGTAGTTATAAAGGTAGCTTTTGGGTTTGTCAAGAAGCATGCTATGAGACATGGTCAATCAAGATGGGATTTGCCCCTCTCTGATTGAGAGTGATATCTCTGGGCCCCTCGAGTGATCGGATCCGAAAATGCATGGCCATGCTACGTACGGTTAAGAGTTAACCTACAAAGGGATTCCGAATCACAGGATCGAGAAAGAGCGGTCGACTTGAAGCTAGACCAAATATCGTGAGGCAAAGGGAATAGCATGTATATTATGTTGTAATGGTTCGTCTGATATGATCTTTGTGTGCGTATAGGAGTTGGCACGTCTTGCTAGAGGCCGCTACCGACTATTGGGCCGAGTAGGAATACTCGGGCCATGTCTATACGTATCCGAACCCATAGGGTCACACACTTAAGGGGCTAGAAGCCCAATTCGGATCTGATCCGAGTTGGATTAGGTTTAGAAGTACTAATGGGCCTCGGACCCAGAGGCCCGTCAGGAACCTCTATAAATAGAGGGGTGGGGGCGCCCTAGGGTTTAGACCTTTTGGCGAAACACACCTGCCGCGCCTCCCACGCCCTCGCCTGTTGCAACTCGCGGATCTAGCAGTCCGGCTTGCGACGCTTCCTTCCTGCACGTGTGGATACCTTGGAGGTGTTGCGCCTGCAGCACTTGGACGAGCCGCCGACGAGCCACGACGAGCCGCCGGCGAGCCACGACGAGCCGACGACGAGCCGCGACGAGCTGACGACGAGCCGCGGCACCGGAGGCGATCTTGCTGCACGTGGACGAGCTGCTGAGGAGCTGCTGGACGTGATCGACTACGTACGACTATGTTGATCGACTACGTACGACTACGTGATCGTCTTCACTGCATCGACGCATATCTACATCTTCCGCACCAGTAGTGCGTCGAGTGGTAATCCCGTGATCCTTATACGGCAGTTCTTCCTGGTTATACGCGGTAGAAATTTTGATTTGCGCTAGTGTAGCCTACCTCGTTTCCCTACACAAACTACTACTGAAGACCTCAGCTTTAGTCTCGGTTGGTAGGGGCCAAATCTCTCAAAAACCATCTGGGATAAAATTTTCAAGATAGGGGGCTCTTTTGTCCCGGATCGTTCAACCGGGACTAAAGGGTAAAGTCCCCCTTTAGTCACGGTTGGTGAAACCAACCGGGACTAAAGGGGATGCCACGCTAGGCGCGGGATGGGCCCCTTTAGTCCTGGTTGGTTTTTCCAACGGGGACTAAAGGGCATGCATGAAATTACAGGTGCCTGCATGGTGCCTGTAATTTCATTCATCACGGACCCCTCCCTTTAGTACTTAAGATTCTTTTTATAATGAAATCAAACTAGTATTTATACAAATAAAATTAGTATTTATACAATTACTATATATATAATTCTTAGTATACTATACAATTCTTAGCATATTATACAAATCAAACTAATATTTATATACAATTACTATATATACAAAATTTTGTCCCGGTATTCCTAGGATCCTCCCGTCATGGTATTGCTCGATGCATCTAATTTTCATCCATTGTAATGAAATTCTCCTTGTGGATTTATCACCTCGTCCACTAGGAATCCTACGAGACCTTCACATATTGCCCCTATTTTTTCCTTCTCCGAGAGTTTTAGTTGAATATTATACATCTGTAATTTCAAAATATGTGAATGTTACAGAATAATTAAATATAAGGAGCTAGAAAACAATTAACTATTAATAGTTTTATTTTACATACTTTCATCTCATGCGGTGTCTCCCGACCCTTGGATCCCACAAAACCGTACATGTGCTCACAGATGTAGTAGCCACATAGATTATTCCCGGGTTCTTGTCTTAAGCACTTCAGTGGGGGAAAAACAAGTTATGAAATATTCGTGCTATAGAATGTTCAAAATGTGCAAACTTCATACGTAACGGGAAGTCTATGTTGAATGTAAGTTTTTCCTTGAATGGACCTTTGTGTTTCTTGAGGAAATGTTTCCATGCGCTGCAGATTAAAATAATAAATGATACAGTGTTAGGTGAAAATTTAGGAAACAAACTTTTGCATGGAGATAAAGGTCTAGAATTATTAGAAGTTTAGTATGTCTTGAATGTCTTGGTAGTCCTTCGGTGGTTTCCTCAACGAATCGTAAAAAGTGACATGGCTCATATCAGGCTCAATTATTAGGAGGATCCGGTGGAAGCGTACATAAATGTTCATATTAGAGCTAACTAACATTAATCAGGTAAGAAAAAAGAAAATGAAAATAGATGGTACCCACACTTACTCAAAGTGTATGGTAGTAGTATGTAACTCTTGTAATATTGTTTGTCTAGGAAATTGTATACCTCCTCCAATGTTTTCTCTAGCTGATCCCGTATCTAGTTTTTGTTAACTAGGAATGGATCCATGAAGCCAACATGGAAGTATGCTTCTCTGCGGCATGTCTGAATTAGCATCCTACATAAAATGGAAGACGAAGTTAGTGGGGTGACGCATGCGCAAAAAATAATGATATGAGCCAAAATTTACATATAGATAAACAGACACTTAAAAAACCCAGATGGTGATGAGAGAGACGTCAAGGGCATCCTGATGGTACACTTCATATATATCCTTGAATTGCAGCCATAGGACTTTCTCGCCTTCGTCGAAATAATCTATCGATTTTACCTTAAAACCGAACATTTCCCTCTCGCCGCCAACTGCTTCATGTACCATTCATGGAATTCCTACATCTTCATGGATAGCTTCCGTACCAACTCAGGCCTTAATTACTAGAGGCTTGCCTAGCTCAAAGGTCCATTTTGGTACAACTGGCTGTGGAGCTGGCAGATCAACTTGCCCTAGACATTCAGCTAGGGACATACCTGTTTCTTGCACGAAATTCACGATATGTGCTTGTTGATCTAAGGGCATTGCTGCTATCTTTTTAGCATCTTTTTCTGGTATATGCCTGAGGTGGGGGACAGTACCACTTGAAGACGACTTTCCTTTCCTTCTTTGCTTCTCATCAGGCTTGACTAATGTTCAATCGTAGTTCGATAGTTGTGGCATCGTCTTCTTGGCTACTTCTGACATCTTAATAAGAAATTTAATTTTCTTCGATCTACAGGCAGTAGCTCCATCTCCTTTGTTTTTCTTTCTTCGGCCTTTTTACGAACCACTCCCTGCATTCTTTTTTGATTTTGGTCTAGTGTTCCCAATGAGTTATTTTGGCCTAGCGTTCCTCATGAGTCATTTCAGGCTTCTTTGTTTTCTTCTTTTGCTGACTTGGCTTGGAAGGTGGTGGTCATGACTTCATAAGTGGTGCTGCAGGTTCCTCACTCGATGCGGCTCTTAGTCCCGACGACGGTGATCGGGGAAGTGTGTTGTTGTCGTCGTCGCTCACACCACCTGGATGTGCTGGAGATGGAGATGGTGATCGAGCAGGAAGTGACGGTCCCAGTGGTAACAATGGTTCTGGAGCAGGTTGTGCTGGAGATGACGGTCCTGGAGCAGGCTGTGGTGGAGATGACGGTCTTGAGCTTTGAGGAGATGGTCGCTGCGGGAGATCTATGGGGAGTGGTGATGCCTCCGTGCTGGGGATGATGATGTTGCGTTTGCGCCATAGAATGATCCTGTGAAGCGCATCTCCTAGTGTCCTTTCCCCATCGCCTCCCGGGAGGTCGAGCTCTAGGCTTTCATATTGGCTATCACTATCAACGAGCTGCTCAAGGCCAATGCTGGTGTATCTATTTGGAATCTTCATGCCATGGGTTTTCTGCCCTATCAGGATTAGCAAGGTACTCTTGTATGCCACGTGTACATATAGTAGAAATAAAGAAGTTATTAAACTCCCGAGGCGTGGATGGATTGAGAAGATTGCATAAATATTATGTATAATTATACCTTAATGGTGATGTTGCCAAATGGTCTATGAAACTCACATGAGGTGTGTTGCATGATGACATCCACAGGGTACCTTTGCTCGTCCATGAGTTCGGCCCTTCTTGATGAAGGTGGCATCCTACATCTTCTTGAGTGTCTGCAATTGGGTGGCCATCTTCTTCAGCGTCCACACTTTTACATCTTTTTCAGAATATCTTTCGGGAAATGTGAAGTGTTTCTTGACATCTTCCCACAACATATTCTTTTGTGTATCCGGGAGTGCGTATGGATCATTTCTTTTGCCCTTCCATTTCCTTATGCTGATGGGCACATTGTCCCTTACGATTGCCCCGATCTGACTCACATACTTTCTTGCCACATGTTCAGGAGCAACTGGTTTGCCCACTTCTTTGACTTCCGTGATGATAAGCCTTCCTTACATTACCTTTGTACAACCTCGGGGGTTTTGACGGTTCGTCGATCTAGAGGGCTAACAGTTCAAGATTCATTAATTAGTACATAGTAATAATAAATATAAAACTACATATGGGGTAAAATAATGGAAATGATATATACCTCACCGGAACCTTCCATCACGGCAAGATTTTGCTAGAGCTTGGGTTCTTCATTGGCATCGCCGGACATGTTGAGGAACATGTACACCTGGCTACCCTCTTCATCGGTGTACATTACGGGCAGGTTGGAGCCACTACCACGAGCAATAATCTGCTCCATTATATACCTTGCGTGCTTGTCGTCTACCGTCTCAACTACTTTAAACACACATGAAATCATTGATACATGTATGTTAAGGTATATACATGAAATCATAGAACAACCATGAAATAAAACAAACTGATTGAAATGTACACATGAAACCATACAATAAATTATATATACAACACCTCTAAAAAAATGTCTTGAATGAAACTTACAAAAAATTTACATAAATGTCTTGAATCAAACTAACATGAAAACTTATATGAAATTTAACATTAAAAAGAATCACGCAATTTTCTATGAATTTCTACAAATTTAAACTAATTACTACAAATTCCTAAAAATTTCTACAAATTCCTACAAATTTCTACTAATTTCCACAAATTCCTTCTGATTTCTTTAAATTCCTACTAATTTCTACAAATTCCTACTAATTCCTACAAATTTCTACTAATTCCTACTAATTTCTAATAATTTTCGAACCATTTATACTAAATCATAGTAATGTAGTAAAAATTATACTAAATGTATACAAAATTATACTAAGCATCTCGACTAAATTATACTGATTTTTTATGAATTTCTACAAGTTTCTACTGATTTTCTAAGCATTCCTACAATTTCCTAATGATTTTTCTAACTAAAAAATAAAAAGGGCTCTTGCGTCAGCAAGGGTTCTGACGTGTGGAGAGGGGCGCGCGGGCGCACTGGGGGCGGTGCCTACCATCGGTGGGGTGGCGGGCGGTAGAGGTCGGGGCGGCGGGCGATGGAGGCCAGTGCGGCGGAGGGGCAATGCGGATGAGGAGGTGGACGAGCGGCGGAGGCTAGCGGTGCCACCGCTACGGCGGGGACGGAGGTGGCGGTGCGGACGGAGGCGGCGATAAGGAGGCGGTGTGGACGGATGCAGCGATGGGGGGGGGGGCGACAGTGGAGGTGGCAGGCCAGGGCGACGGAGGAGGTGGCGGGCTAGGCACGAGCGACAGCGCCCGGGGCAGTGGGCGATGAGGAGGACGGTAGGTGGCGACGGAGGCGGGCGACGAGCGCGCAGGATATTGGAAGGTGCAAAATTTCGCTAAGTGTTGAATGGGGAAGGGAGAGAAGGCAACTGTTCCTTTTAACCCCCCACCCTTTAGTCCCAGTTGCAAATTGCAATTGGGACTAAAGGAGCCTTTTGTCCCGTTTGCAAATTGCATCGGGGACAAAAGGCCCCCCTTCAATACACGTCAATGTCGTTGCCGGGTTGTTTTGGACCTTTGATAAGCACCGATATCATAATGAACTTCATTTTCATGCAAAACCAAGGAGGAAGGTTGAACATATATAGGATCACAGGCCAAGTACTATGATCACTACTCAACTCACCGAATGGATTGAATCCATCAGTACTTAAACCAAACTTTATGTTCCTTCCATCACTTTCAAAATCCGGAAATGTTCTATCAATTGATCTCCACTGGGCTCTTTCAAAGTCCGCGGGGTGTCTCGGCATCTCATCTTACTTATGTTCTTCTTTGTGCCATCACCATCGCATCAACTTAGCATTCGCCTTGTTTCTGAACAAACGCTTCAAACATGGTATTACAGGGTAATACCACATCACATTCATGGGAACTCTCTTCTTGGGAGGCTACCCCTCGACATCACCAGGATCATCTCGCATGATCTTATACCGCAGCACTCCACACATAGGGCAAGCATCCAATTTCTCATATTCATCACCACGATAGAGGATGCAGTCATTATTACGACATGCGTGTACCTTTTGAACCTCCAATCCCAGAGGAAAAACAATCTGTTTAGCTTCACATGTTGTGGATGGCAATTCATTATTCTCGGGAAGAATGTTCTTGACAATTTTTAATATCCCCTGAAATGCCTTATTGGACACACCATTTTTGGCATTCCACTGCATAAATTCTAGTGTGGTACCCAATTTTTTGTGCCCTTGTTTGCAATTTGGGTACAATAATTTTTTGTGATCATCTATTATGCAATGCAACTTTTCTTTGTGTGCATTCCATAGCACCTGACCAAGATCATCAATAGGGCCGTCTTCTGTAAACTCATCTTCATCAGCCTCTCCCATTGTACTCACCAAGCTCTTAGCCCTCTCTTTGCTTTCAACTACATCATCTCTAAATATCAATACTCTATCTCTGAGTACATTTATAAACCAAGTTCGCACCTTCATCGATGCATTTTTAATACCACTGAGATCAGAATCAATCAAATTGTAACCATATACCTGATATAGTCTTTTTGCTTCAACCAATTCAGCTTCCCAACCAAATAGAATATCAGAGTTAATATAGAATAGCTGACACATCTTCTCGTGCATTGATTCCCATTCTGCATAGATGACGTCTCTTTCTCTACTGCTATAATTGGCAATACCAATACTATGAATTTCCACCAGATGCTCCACTACTTTGTTATACAAAGATGCTTTCGCATCCTCAATATTGTCAAGTAAATAACTGCAAATATACACATCCGTCATATTCTCAAACATGTTGCCATTTCTTGGAAACTCAAAAGAAAGACTTAGATTATGTCTTCAATTTAATTTAGTAATATAATAGCGACTACATAGTTATTTGACATCAACAATTTATTGACAACATCAACATACTATAACCACGTTAAGTTTCGCAAAAAGTGTGGTCATGATTTACAATCTCCAATTATTTATACACCTAATCTATGGGAGAACTTCATATATCTATGACCCCTTCAGTTCAAGTAATGGTGTTTCCTACTTAATCAACTGCTTTTCCATTTCTTTATGGTGAATATTCGTGTCCATTTCTATAGAGTAAGCAAAATATATAGATCTACTCCTATCTTTGTATGCAGAGACTACATATTGATGAACTAACCTGTGAATCACTTGGGTTCCAGCAATAATCCTACTGCAGTGCTAGCGAACATTTCACTTTACTGCGAGAATCGAAAGAGACCCACGTACCATTCCTCCCCATCCTCCTTACTCCGATCTGTTTGAAACGAAACATGGATTAGTTAGTCGAATCAAATCCAACAGGCATCATTAGATAGCTTTTAACTATTTTCATTTATAGTTTTATACTAATGAAAGGAGAAAGATATAGGAGACAATCAGCCCACTAACTGCTCCAAATTATTTGAGCAATAATCCACACTCTTGTGGTGTTCAAATGTGAATTTTTTTTTTCCAAATTGAGTATATACGTCATCATCGCCAATGGACTAACTAACAAACCAAGGGACATCATCGTCAATGATTGAACGTGAATTCAGGAATTGCATTATATGCCTAACTTTGGAAATGATCTGTCCACAGTACTAATAAAGTCTCACATTTAGAACTGAGTCTATCACAATAGTTTTCAGAAATTAGTATATATGAAGGCATTAGAATGATAGGAGTAATCTTGTTGGGAAAAAACTTTCATTATTCTATGTATTCACTAAATTTCACAAATAGTTTTCAATAGAAAATAAGTACCAAAGCTACTGTGCAAACATTCGCTACTACAGAAATTGTCTTCACTAACGGGCTATCACCGCTGGTTTTAGGTGAACCGTTAGTGAAGATGTTTCACTGCCCGTTCAGAATAAGTAGTTGGGCGTGCTTGATGTTGGAACTGGCGTTGAAAATGTATATCACCGCCAGTTCCAATCACGAGCCGGTGATGAAAACTTTCACAACCGGCTCATAATACAAACCGGCAGTGATAGCTGGCTTGGACCCAAAATTTTTATCCAACCTAGTTCTGAGAGAGTTCGCATCTGCATATTTCTTTAACCCCGTTTAGCCTCTCTCCCTCCCCACAATCCCTCTTCCCTTTCCCTCTCTCCTCACAATCCCTCCCCTCCCTCCCTGCATGCCCCCTTCCTCTAGCAATCTCTCTCTCAGCCTCACCCCCAATCCCGCGGATCTCTCCCTTCCCGCTCGGATCTCGGCCTCCTGCTGCCCATCCCCTCCACCCTCTGCTTGCCCCCTCACTCGCACAGAGCAGCTCGCAGTGAGTAGCAGCAGCGGGGCGAGGAGCAGTGGCGGCCGGTGTGGGGGCGAGACGTGGCGGCCAGTGAGACGAGGCACGGTAGCGATCTGCGGATGAGATGGTGGTCCGTTGAGCGAGGCACAGTGGGGCGAGGAGAAGCGGCACGGCAGGATAAGGTGCAGCAGTGGCTGGTGTGGGGTGAGGCGTCATGGTATCCCGGGGGCGAGGCACGGCAGCGGTCTGCGAGTGAGGCGGCGGTCCATGGGGCGAGACACAGCAGCGGCCAAGGCCTAGCACGACGGGGTGAGGAGCAATGGCATGCAGATTGAGGAGCGTCGGCGCGGCAGGCAGGGCAACCAGCGGCATGTATTTTGTTTTTATATTTTTTTGTAATGGGCATCACTATAGGTTTACAAGCCTGGGGGATCCCTAAACCAGCGGTGATGAAGATTTTAGGACCGCGGTGATGAGCCACTAGTGATTTGTGATTGGACAAAGTATGCAAACATCTATCAAACAAGATTGTCATAATCGTAGATTCTAAATTGAATGGAGATCTCAAGGTAAGGTCTCAACCACTATATCTCCAAAATATAAATTCTATAAAGGTAGACTTTGTCAGATCGATTATTGATGTCAATAGAAATGTGTTTTCCGCTAATATAATTGTTCTCTCGGTGTTAGTTGGTGTGTCCATAGACAGCGAAGCTGCATCCTCATAACCGGACGGCCTAGTCTCAATAAGCATATAATAATAAGTGAGTAGTGTGCGCACGTGCACTCATATGAATGAGTGATTTTAAAAAAGACATATGTGCGTGGCCTCTATAAATACAGGGTGCCTCCCAATATGTTACTACCCTATAACCCTTTACCTGTAGCAAATGGACGTGAAGAAGCGCGTGGCCATCATAGGAGCCGGCCCAAGCGGCCTGGCGGCATGCAAGCACGCGCTGCCCAAGTGCTTCCGGCCGGTCGTCCTCGAGGCCGCGACGCCGTCAGCGGCGTGTGGACGCGGACCCTGTCCTCCACAAGGCTGCAGACGCCGGCATCGGCGTTCACTAGTAGAGAACTCACCTTCCAGCGCTCCCTTTTGTCCCGATTTAAAGTTGGTCCGTAAGTGGCGCACCACGGTAGGCTGAATTGGAGGGAGCTTTAGTCCCGGTTGTAAATACCAACTGGGACTAATGTTGGAGGTATGCCCTAGAGGCAATCATAGAGATGATGATATTCCGTTTGTATCCATGATTTGTATATTGTGTTCATTGAATATCCATTAAAGGCTACTTGAATTGATTTGCAATTATGTGAATTGTATGTGAAACTCTTTACTTGTATGGTTATTCTAAAGTTGTCCCTAGTCGGAGTTCATGTGAGGACACACATGAATATTAGACTAGCACATGTATTAGTTGATGACTATGTTTCACAAGTCATGGACATGGAGATGTTGAACTAATAATGTGGACACATGTGGAGACATGTGCTAGGACTGACCCAACACGAGAAGTAGTTCTCTCTTTAAACAACATATACGCTTTGTCCTTAGACCTGAGATTGTCGCATGTATTCTAGATGTGGATCGACCTACTTAGGGGCTATCAAACGCTACGCCGTAACAGGGTAGTTATAAAGGTAGCTTTCGGGTTTGTCAAGAAGCATGCTATGAGACATGGTCAATCAAGATGGGATTTGCCCTTCTCTGATTGAGAGTGATATCTCTGGGCCCCTCGAGTGATCGGATCCAAAAATGCATGGCCATGCTACGTACGGTTAAGAGTTAACCTACAAAGGGATTCCGAATCACAGGATCGAGAAAGAGCGGTCGGCTTGAAGCTAGACCAAATATCGTGAGGCAAAGGGAATAGCATGTATATTATGTTGTGATGGTTCGTCTGATATGATCTTCGTGTGCGTATAGGAGTTGGCACGTCTTGCTAGAGGCCGCTACCGACTATTGGGCCGAGTAGGAGTACTCGGGCCATGTCTATACGTATCTGAACCCATAGGGTCACACACTTAAGGGGCTGGAAGCCCAATTCGGATCTGATCCGAGTTGGATTAGGTTTAGAAGTACTAATGGGCCTCGGACCCAGAGGCCCGTCAGGAACCTCTATAAATAGAGGGGTGGGGGCGCCCTAGGGTTCACACCTTTTGGCGAAACACACCTGCCGCGCCTCCCACGCCCTCGCCTGTTGCAACTCGCGGATCTAGCAGTCCGGCTTGCGATGCTTCCTCCCTGCACGTGTGGATACCTTGGAGGTGTTGCGCCTGCAGCACTTGGACGAGCCGCCGACGAGCCACGACGAGCCGCGGCACCGGAGGCGATCTTGCTGCACGTGGACGAGCTGCTGAGGAGCTGCTGGACGTGATCGACTACGTACGACTATGTTGATCGACTACGTACGACTACGTGATCGTCTTCACTGCATCGACGCATATCTACATCTTCCGCACCAGTAGTGCATCGAGTGGTAATCCCGTGATCCTTATACGGCAGTTCTTCCTGGTTATACGCGGTAGAAATTTTGATTTGCGCTAGTGTAGCCTACCTCGTATCCCAACAACTAAAGCCCTCCCTTAGTCCCGGTTTCAACGGTCGGATTTTTGCCACCGGCGGCGTCCCTTTTATCCCGGCTGGCCAACCGGGACAAAAGGTTTACTCCCAGTTGGTAATCCAACCGGGACAAAAGGGGTTGTGTTTGTCGCGTTTGCAACTAGGATAAAAACTCCTCCCCTATAAAATCGCAAGACAAAGGCCACTTCTTCCTCCTTCAGCCTGAGCCACTCCACTCCACTAGACAAAGAGCTTCATCCTCCTCTCCATGGCACCGAAGCAAGCCTAAGGGAGGTGCTGTTCGAATTTTTTTTTCCTCATTTCCGTGGGATTTCACTCATCCAAAGTGTTGTGAAGGTTAGCTACTTTATCCTCCTTTTATTTATTGTTGTTATGCTTTAGAGAGGGAGAAAAATGAGTTGGTTAGAATGAGGGAGAATGGAGAGGATTTGTATTTATACATGTTTTTCAGCTAGAATGTGATGGATAGTTTGCTTGTTATATACGATTCATATTAGTTAAAACAACTTGATGTGTGAAAGAATGTGAAGGAGAAAATGGAGAGGATTTTGAGCTAGAATATGAGGGAGAATGGAGAGTAAATGTGAGGAAGAATTAAGAGGATTTCAATATTATGTATCAGAAAAAATTAGAGTAAATGTGTGTTGACGCCAGATTTTGACACGTATGGAATCGGCGTCAGAAAGGAGAAAGGATTGGCTGATGCAGTGAGTTGAAAGGTCACAATTGGGAATCGGCCGATTGGTGCTACAGTTGGAGATCGGCCGATTGGCGCTGCAGTGTTTTGGCAGACGGAGTTGGTAGAGATCGACCGATTGGAAGGCTGGAGCAATTGGGCCAATGTGGGCTTGAAATGGATCAGGAAGAGAAGATGAAGGAGGATTGGCCCGTAGGAGTGCAATAACCAACTCCAATACGAGTTGTACTTGTAGATATTCGTTTCCGTTTAAAATTAGAGATAGATCCTAGTCGGTTAGGAAATTGGTTGTAACAGGCTATAAATAGACACCTTTAGAGATCTGCAAACAACACATCAATCAATACAACAATCTACTATTTCCTCGTACTTTACATTCAAGTCGGCAACTTCGTCAATACTTTTTCTTCTTTCACGAGTTCGTACGGGTTGGCAGGGCTGCATCGACACGATCTCCGGCCGATTCTGTAAGTTCTATTTATCGAGTAATATCTAAGCTTTAACTTCGGGCACATCTCTGTCATTTCGTTTAGATTTATTCATCAGTTATTGATATTTACTAGAATTCTAGGTTTTACCTGTTGTTCTAGTTTTATCACCAGTTATCCAACTTGAGATTAGAACTTTCATCTTGATTATCATTATTTTCATCCACTATCTTTACATAGCCGATTAGATCTATTTCAAGTGTTGCTCCTGAGGCGTTATCTAGTTTACTCTAGCAGTTTTCTTTATAATCGTTGCGTGATTGTCGGCTTTATCATATCCGATTATCTTTTTATAGCAAATTGACCGATTCGCTGATACGCTTTCTCGAGATCGGAACCTTAGCCGATCGCAACCCCTGGAATTTGACACGTTTCTCCCTTGCCAATCAATAGGTCAGATTGGCTGGCACGCTGCGCGAACAGCATCAGGGCGATCACCCGAACAGGAGCTAAGCAGATTCTCCCAGGTCGTGTGTCCGACACTTAGAGTCAATCGGCTGACTTTTAGCGCCAACACGCTTTTGGCACGCTCGATGGGACCACTTCAACCTCTACTATGTCGAAAGCTGCCAAAATCTCCGAAGACAACGTCATCGAGGTGACGGAAGCAGACCTCAAGGACGACCAGAAGGAAGAGTTGGAAAGGTAGATAGAACAATACCGGAAAACATTCCTGCAATCTTTCAGTCATACCAGGAGCGAGGAGACCATCAAGAAGGCTCCTTTTCCAACTCCCCGCCAGATCACAATCGTCGAGGACTCGGGTAAGGTGTCTGAGATGGTTCAGCAGTCCGTCTACCAGGCTTTCATCGATAAATCCCCGGTGATAACCAACACGCTATACAATGCCATCATCAGCTCCCTGGCTAATGGCGTATCTCAAGGATATCAGGGCCCAGCGTACGCCCCACCTATTACAGCCCCGGTCAGGAATTTTCCAAGCACATCTCACTCGGCTCCTCAGCCGATCCAAGGTCAACATGGAGGACCCGGCGCTTCTTTGCCGCCAGTGCACCCAGGATACAATGGTGCACCATACCTCCAGTCACAAGTGCCACCTCAAACTGCTCAGATTTCCTCCGCGCAATCATTACCATTAAATTCAATGCCTTGGGGGGCACCATCGACAGCGGCTGTCCAAGATCAATTGACCAGTTATGGAGGCTCTCCGATCCAGGCACCATTCCAATCGGCCGTTCGGCCAACAATCCCACAGTATCAACAAGCCACGTCAAAAATTGGCAGGGGGACAGATACTGCTGAGGCGCTCTGGGGTGCTGCGCCGATAATACTATACGATGAGGTGGTCGGTTCGCTGAGACACCAGATGCCAACCACTCAGCCAGCCATGTTACCGCAGAACCCGCCGCACACCTTCGTTCATCACCCGGTCATCCCACCGCCGATCTACCAACATGTGCCGACTCCCCAGCCAGTATTTCATCAACAGCAAGTAGACTGGATGGCAAGGATAGTAGAGGTGATTCAAGATCAATTCGGGCTGAAGCCAAAGGTACAACTTACACGTACAGAACGCCGTACCCACCAGCCTACGATCTACTGTCGTTTCCCCATCGGTACAAAGTTCCCGACTTCACCAAGTTTTCAAGGCTTGATGACACCTCAACTGTGGAGCACGTGAACAGGTTCATCATCCAATGCGGAGAGGCAGCTACACAGGATGCCCTACGGGTGCGTCTTTTCTCATCATCCCTGTCCAGGTCGGCCTTCCAATGGTTCACTACGCTGCCACCCAACTCCATAGTTACTTGGGCCGACTTGGAGAAGCAGTTCCACAAGTACTTCTACGCGGGAGTGCATGAGATGAAGCTCTTAGATCTGACCAACATCAGGCAAAGAAGCGACGAGCCAGTGTCCACCTATGTGCAGAGGTTCAGAGAGGTCAGAAACAAGTGCTACACCCTAGTCCTGACCGATGCGCAGCTGGCTAATATAGCCTTCCAAGGTCTCCTGCCACACATCAAAGAGAAGTACACTTCCCAGGAGTTCGAAAGCCTGAGTCAAATCATGCACCGATTGTCTGGTCAGGAAGTACGCCCTTTGATCAGCGGAGAAATTTTCAGAAGAAGGTGTCATATTTGGAGGGATCTGAATCCGAGGAGGAGTTGGAAATTGGCCTAGCAGAGTGGGTTAAAGGAAAAAAGCCGATATCATGTCCTTTCGGGAAAAAGGAACCGGAGGCGTTTGGTTTTGACACGTCAAAGGCCAACAAAATTTTCGACTTACTCCTCCAAGAAGGGCAAATCAAGCTCTCACCCTATCATACGATCCCATCGGCCGAACAGCTGAAGAAGATGAAGTATTGCAAATGGCACAACGCCACGTCCTACGACACAAATGAGTGCATGATCTTCCGTCAGCAAATACAATCAGCCATCGAACAAGGCAGGCTCAAGTTTGAGGTCCCGACAAAGCCAGCAAAGCCAATGAAGATTGATCAGCATCCTTTCCCCACCAACATGGTTGATACAGGAAGAAACACGCTTCAAACCAAAGTGCTGACATCAGAATCGGCTAAAAAGAGCGGCGCCATGGACCCCAGGAATCAAGCTACGCCCGAAGACGTCAAAGGGAAGAGATGGATGGATGATGAAGGCGAAGGATCGGAAGAACCGTGCAGACCCATCACTTCCCAATTCTTGCTCAACAAAATACCAGCGGCAACAGGAAAATTCAAGATTTCGTGAAGAGATGATGTGATGACACAAAGATTATTGGCGATGCCCGTTCTTCATCCATTGCTGGGAAAATAACCTCAGGTTGCCATCGGCCGATAATTGCCCAGAGTGCAGCTGTCCATATCGCAACAATCGCCCGTTCAGAAGGTCTCGTTCTAGGGACAGAGGATCAGAGCCAATCAGCACAAACTAGCGCGAGCAAGAGGATCGGTGCCTTTCAGTGCGTGATCGGCTGGGGGCAGAAGTGACCGATATGATCGGCCAAAGGAAAGACGCGAGCGATACAATAGGCCGGGGGGCAGGACTGACCAGCATGACCGACCAGGGGGCAGAGTCAGTGCACACGATTGCCTAGAAGAGATGGCCGATGCTCGGGTGTCAGATGAAAATCCCCTGGGGCGGGAGCCAGAATGGGAGCGCGCCAGACCGCCGGTCAAACCAGCGAACCCCAGGTGGTGCCCTGATGGACTGACCAAATCCCAAAAAAGAAGGATCCAACGTTTGCGCCAATGGGAGCAACAGGAAGAAGAGCAGCGACAGATAGTGGATAAGAGGGATGACAAATAGTGGAGCAACTAGGAACATCTAGCCGATTTGCGGGAGGTATTAGAATGCACAAGGAAGCATGGGTTGAAAATGAACCCGAACAAGTACGCTTTCAGCGTATCCGCCAGGCAGTTTCTGGGATTCATGGTTCATGAGTGTGGGATAGAGGTCAACCGGAAGATCATAGCGGCCATCAATAAAGTCGTGACCCCACAGAATAAAACTGAGTTGCAATCCTTAATCGGCAAAGTCAATTTCATCAGAAGATTCATATCCAACCTGTCCGGGCGTATTCAAGCCTTCACGCCGTTACTGAAGTTGAAACCCGACCAAGAGTTCGTATGAGGAGAAGAACAACGAAAGGCACTTGAAGACATCAAGCAATACCTAATCTCGCCACCTGTACTGGTCCCACCACAAGCTGACAAGCCGTTCAAGCTATACTTATCGGTTGATGAACGAGCCATCGGATCGGCGCTGGTACAGGAGTTTGAAGGAAAGGAACGGGTGATATATTACGTTAGTAGAAGACTTCTGGACGTTGAGACGAGATATTCCCTAGTAGAGCGACTGTGCCTATGTCTTTACTTCTCATGTACCAAACTCAGGCACTACTTGTTATCGGCAGAGTGCATAGTCGTATGCAAAGATGACGTAATAAAATACATGCTGTCGTTGCCGATTTTGAAAGGGTGGATTGGAAAATGGATCTTGGCTTTGTCAGAGTTTGACCTAAGATATGAATTGGCCAAAGCTGTCAAAGGTCAAGTCATGGCCAATTTCGTCGCACAGCACTGCGGACCAGAAGTTGTTGTCGTTGAGCCAGTTCCGTGGACTCTATACTTTGATGGTTCGTCATGCAAGGTCGGATCAGGAATCAGCATCGTTCTCATATTGCCTCGGGAGGCAAGCTATGATTTCTCTCTGCGATAGAAGCATCAGTGACCAATAATCAGGCGGAATACCGAGCCGTCCTAAAAGGGATACAATTATTAAGAGAGATCAAGGCCGACGCTGTGGAAATTTTTGGGGATTCCATCTCATCGTAGACCAATTGATAGGGAGGTCCGAATGCAAAGACAACATTTTGAGAATTCACTACGAGGATTGCCTCCAACTTTTAAAAAAATTCAAGTCCGCGGTTATTGAGCATATTCCTAGAAACTATAATGAGGAGGCCAATCGGCTTGCCCAACACGCATCCGGGTATCGGCCGATTCAAGGCGCCATGACTCTGGAACTCGCAGCCGACGATTGGCGAAAAGAGATTGCCGACTACTTGAAAGATCCATCCAAGAAAGTGGATCTTTCTTGGATCGGCGAGTGCATTTTCAAGCCACAAAGTACGTATTACTAGAAGACGATTTGTTCTACCGAATGATTGACGGGGTTCTGCTCAAATGCCTAGGGACAGAGGAGGCAAAGATCCTGATGGGAGAAATCCACGAACGTGTGTGCGGAGCTCACCAATCAGCCCATAAGATGAAGTGGATGATTAGGAATAACGGATATTATTGGCTGACGATCCTTGAAGATTGCTTCAAATATTATAAAGGGTGTCAGGATTGTCAGAAGTTTGGAAATGTACAACGTGCGCCCGCATCGGCCATGAATCCAATAATCAAGCCATGGCCGTTCAGAGGTTGGGGAATAGACCTCATCGGTCAAATTTATCCTCCATCAAGCAAGGGACATAAGTTCATATTAGTAGCTATTGACTATTTTACCAAATGGGTGGAGGTGATCCCACTAAAGGCCGTGACATCGGCCTCCATGGTCGATTTCGTGAAAGACCACATTTTCTATCATTTCGGCATCCCTCAAACTATCACGACCGATCAAGGAACGATGTTCACTTCGAGAGAGTTCGAGGAGTTCACTACCGATATGGGAATCAAATTGCTGAATTCTTCACCATATTATGCCCAGGCTAACGGCCAGGCCGAATCGTCCAATAAGGGGATAATTAAGTTGATCAAAAGGAAGATTGAGGAGCAGCCTAAAAAGTGGCACTTGTGTTTGACCGAAGCTTTATGGGTGTACAGGATGGCCTGCCACGGGGCTACCAAGGTATCCCCTTACCAATTGGTGTATGGTCACGAAGCAATACTGCCTTGGGAGTTAAGGACGGGGTCAAGACGTACATCGCTTCAAAATCAGTTGACGGCCGATGATTATTCCTTGCTTATGAAAGGAGAACTCGACGATCTGGCAGGTCAACGATTGAGAGCCCTGATCAGCATTGAAGAAAATAAAAAGAGAGTAGCTAGGTGGTACGACAAGAAGGTCAAAGTCAAGTAGTTCTCCCAAGGGGATTTGGTATGGAAGTTGGTGTTGCCGATAGGGTCTAAAGATCCTAAGTTCGGTAAGTGGTCACCCACTTGGGAAGGGTCGTATAAAATCGGCCGATGCGCTCCGGGAAACGCATACATTCTGGAGACGATCGAGGGAGAAGAATTTAGAAGAGCCTTGAACGGGAGGTACCTAAAAAGATACTATCCCAGTATATGGGTCGATGCATAAGTGGTTGTGGAGCACATCAAGATGAAACGGCTAGCTCTTGGTAAATTGTGTAGCCGATGCAAAAATAAAATCGCCTCGAGAAAAAGATATTCGTTCAGGTTGGCCGATTTATTATTCGGTACAGATGATAAGATACATGGCCGACACGGTACAAGTCGTCGTTAGAACAAAAAATTCTAGTACATCTATTAACCACGCTTTTTCTTAAGTTCCCTCTCAATCCGACCTAATTCTATCCGGAGGCAGGTGCTTCTTTCCTCCACATCTCTCATCGCGGCTTCTGCCTCAATTTGGCATGGGAGAGGATGGCTCCGATCCAGCGGCGGTCGAGACATTCCCACCGCGGCGTCTTCAAGGGCGACCGGGCGAGGGAGTGGATGACTCCTTTCGATTGACGGCCGCGTATGGCAGTTGCCATCAATGTGATCCCAGATCCGTTGGACTTCAGCAGGGTTATGATCTCTGAGTTCTTCACGATGGGCTCTGATTAAGTCCTTATCTTCCTATGACAACGGTGCATCGGAGTGTATGATTTCGATCGCCCGCTCCAATTCAAGGCTAAGACGTCTTGGCTAAAAAATTAACATATAACCACTCAACATCAGACTGGTTAAGGGATCAGATCGGAGAAAGGAGAACATAGGAAGATCTCGTACCTGGTTGACGGAAGGGGACGAAAAAGAGGAGGATGAAGAAGACATCTTGGTAAAACGCCTGATGGGATGAACTACCAGAGGAAAAAAGGATGAATAAGGCGAGTACCCTTGGAAGCAATACGGGGTCTGGTACTTATAGAAAGAAAAGGGGGCGAAGGTTTGGTAAGACGCGTCCCATCGGAGTAAAAAGGGTAATGAATGAAAGGCCGCCGTGAAGGACGGGTCAAGATTGAGGGAATTTTCAAGGAAATGGAACGCGTATAGTACCAACAATATCCGAGCGGGAATTTTCAAGGAAATGGATCCGGTGGTGTACCTCTTGGGCCTGGTGCTTGTACGAGTCTTCCTCCTCACGAGCTTTGGCCAGCTTGGCACGATCGGCCATATGGCGCAGAGCCCTAAACACTGGGATCCGCATCGACTCAATATATGCGGCTGGCACCAAGGCTTCATCTGCCTCTTCCGGGACTCGGCAGCTGACATCACTGAAGAGCTGCCAAATCGGTGAGGCGTCCTCCACCAATCGGCCGATGTCCTCTTGAAGGAGGGTCCGTATGCTTTCAAGTTTGGCACGGACATCATCGGGGATTGAGCTCAGGGTGACCTGACGTGAAGCAACCTCCTCGTCGTCAGAAAGCGCGACCGCAAAAGAGAAGAGACTGTTATTGGGAGTATCCTGTTCCTGCGAAAAGAGTAAGAATGGAAATAATAGGTTAGCCGATGGTAATAGGAAATCGGCCAATTCAGGTGATATATCTCTTACTTCTTTGCGGTGGATTTCTTCTACTTGCGCCTGCGGGAGTGCTGCCCTTGGTTCAGGAGCCGGTGCGACTGGCTCATCAGAGAAGGAGGAGTCAACGATTATGGGCGTCTTGCTCGGACGGGCCTCTTGGAGAGCCTCCCTGGCCGATGGCTGTTGAGAAAGTACAATTGACGTGCCGATTGCCTGCATCAGGAGCGGTTAAGCCTTTGATTAAGTATTAAAGAATTGAGTTAAGGGATTATGTACCTCAGCGGGAGGAAGCACTGGTGCTCCGGTTTCTGCTTGGGGCGTCGCCGATTGCTGTGGAGCCTCCGGGGCAGTTTGTGCAGCCTAATATAAGGAAGAGGTCAGCATCGGAGGGATACTCAGGAGGGTGTGAATGCAAGGTTACCTGAAAGGCTTCTAATAGCAAAGATGCGGTGGCTGTTCCAGCTTCTATAGCAGCTTGGGGGTCAACCTCCTCAATGACCGGGAGAATCGGCACAGCCAAAGTTTCCGCCGATGCAGCCGCGGGTGGATCGACCGATTCCGTGCAGGCACGCACTCGGCGGCTTGTTTTCTTTACGGCCTTCTTCGGCATCTGCTTCAATCGGCCGGTGGTGATCAATAGTCGGGGCGTGGTAGCCGATGAGTGGGAATTCCGTGTACGGGTGACGGTTCTCTATCGGCCTGCCGCTCCGGCTGCGTTTCGGAGGAAGTTGACTCCCCGACTGAAAAGAAAGCAAGAATTAGCAACAAATTTGTGACATAATAAAGGAAATAACATAAAAAATGGCTGAAGAAGGAGCAATACCTCTGCACTCGGGTCAATGTTCTCGGGATCCAGATCATTGCAGTATGTCGCGGGGGATGCACAAAATAGGTGTTGTTTCCATTCTGCCCACCATAGCTTAAATGGTTGGACAGCAAACGGAGCTACTATCCAGTCGTTCAAGTTGATGGTGCTGGAGTCAGGCACTCAGTCGCACAACCGACTGTAGTCAAGGCCTTTGGTGAGCTCGCCTTAGAATTGCACATGACCGGCAAAGAAGACTCAAATCGGCAGCTGACCTAGGCCGAATTGCCGTGCCGCGACTGACGGGTTATAAAATTCGTAAGTGGGGGCATCCTTCCCCGAGAAGAAATTTGCTGGTAAGATTCCCGGTTTGATCAAGATGTCCATGAGGTCGTTCTCAAAGATATTAGTCGTTGAATCAAAATAGAAAGGAAGTTCAAACAGTGGCTCTACCCTTTGATACGGGTACCAACTGGTGGTTTCTTCACTAAAATCGTTATAAAAACATCTGAAATACTTAGCTACTTTGGTGGCGGTGAGCTGGCAACCGGGGAAGACTGATGCCGCCTCGCCGAAAGAAGTGCATCGGCGCTGTACAGTGGGATTTTCTTCCGATTCTATGTTGGGGAAGGTCATGCGCTCCACCTGGTGCTAGGAGATTTTGCTCATATACAAGTTGAGCCAGAGATTAATAAACCACCAGGGACCACCTGGGTTTCCAATCGGCTCTCCTTTGGATAGCTTGACGCCGATTTGATGCAGCATGTGGTAGGCTGATCCCAGCAGATGTTTCCCAAAGGGGACGGAGGCTCCTCTCGATAACGCTTTGGCTAGGGCTTGTGTGTTGGAAGACGGACCAATTGCTCTGCCACAGAAGAGATGTTTCTCCAACCACATCATCAGGAAAGTCGCGTACTCTCTTTCTGAAATAGCCCCGGTCTTCATGTTGTTCTTGATGTACCCTTTCCACCCGCCGATTGCTTTTGTCTCCAGCCGATAGGACGGCTTAGCTAGATAATGGAAGGGGGTGTCGGGGGAGGAAATGTCAAGGCCAGTCAACATTACTACATCGGCCAGAGTGGGGGTCATCGGCCCATGGCCGAAGAGGAAAGCATTGAGGGCGTCGGACCAGAAATAGGAGGTCGCCATTACCAATGGTTCATTCCGCTCCATCTGAGACAATGAAAGATTGATACACTGGCCGATTTTTTGTTCGTCCCATTGAACCCGCTTGGAGTTGGCTATCCTTTGGTACCATTCTTTCCAACCCGAGGTTTCATTCGGCCAAGATCTAAAGGTGCCTGACCACTGGTCTAATTCCATTGGGGATTGTTTGAATGGAATTCTGTGAGTTTCTAAATTTATCAGATCAGTTGGGTCCGGACTTCCCATAGGGCGTAAGCAAATGAGACCGGGAGTGTCGGAGAGGTGAATCGTGATTTGATGCCTAACCGCCTAAAAAGGTAATAAGGGAAGAACTGAGAATGGATCTAAAAGCTAATGCCTAGGCGGAAAGAGTAAAATGAAAAGTTCCAGAAAATACCTCCGGGATGAAAGTCATCGTCGCTGGCGGGACTATTGGTGGAGCTTCCGTCGTTGGAGCCATCGGTGGGGCCCCTGTCGCTGATGAAGCTGCTGCCGATGGGGTTGCTGCTGCCGCCGCTAGAGCCACCACCGGAGTCTCTGATGCTGGTGAACTTCCTGAAGGTGCTGCCATTGGGGGAGATAAGATGGAATGTGGATGAAAAGGAGTCGCTGGAGGAGGAGATTGGAAGCCAAGGAAGCGTCGGAGGAGATGGAAAATAGTGCACTAAGAAAGGAAGTTACTAACTTGTGAAGAAGAAGTGCGGAACGTGCTGGTATTTAAGGACGGTCCGAGAATGGGTAAAGGCGGGATTTTTACCGTGCCGTCTACACGATTTTTGGGGGAGTGGTTGTCTCAGGCGCCCGTTTCGAAAAGATTGCAATCATTAGGCAGAAGACCACGAAACGGAAGGATATCTTTAATGTGTTTGTTTCGGAGGAGAAGTTGAAAAGGAATTTCGAAGTAAAGATTATGTTTTACTCCAAAATTGGGGGGCATGTGTTGGCACCAGATTTTGACCCGTATGGAATTGGCGTCAAAAAGGAGAAAGGATTGGCTGATGCGGTGAGTTGAAAAGTCACAATTGGGAATCGGCCGATTGGTGCTACAGTTGGAGATCGGTCGATTGGCGCTGCAGTGTTTTGGCAGACGGAGTTGGTAGAGATCGGCCGATTGGAAGGCTGGAGCAATTGGGCCAATGTGGGCTTCAAATAGATCAGGAAGAGAATATGAAGGAGGATTGGCCCGTAGGAGTGCAATAACCAACTCCGATACGAGTTGTACTTGTAGATATTCATTTTCGTTTAAAATTAGAGATAGATCCTAGTCGGTTAGGAAATTGGTTGTAACAGGCTATAAATAGCCACCTTTAGAGATCTGTAAACAACACATCAATCAATAAAACAATCTACAATTTCCTCGTACTTTACTTTCAAGTCGGCGACTTCGCTAATACTTTTTCTTCTTTCACGAGTTCGTACGGGTTGGCAGGGCTGCATCGACACGATCTCCGACCGATTCTATAAGTTCCGTTTATCGAGTAATATCTAAGCTTTAACTTCGGGCACATCGCTATCGTTTTGTTTAAATTTATTCACCAGTTATCGATTTTTACTAGAATTCTAGGTTTTACCTGTTGTTCTAGTTTTATCACAAGTTGTCCAGCTTGAGATTAGAATTTTCGGCTTGATTATCGTTATTTTCATCCACTATCTTTACATAGCCGATTAGATCTATTTCAAGTGTTGCTCCTGTGGCGTTATCTAATTTACTCTAGCAGTTTTCTTTATAATCGCTGCGTGATTATCGGCTTTATCATAGCCGATTATCTTTTTATAGCAAATCGGCCGATTCGCTGATACGCTTTCTCGAGATCGGAACCTTAGCCAATCGCAACCTCTGGATTTTGACACGTTTCTCCCTTGCCAATCAATAGGTCAGATTGGCTGGCACGCCGCGCGAACCGCACCAAGGTGATCACCCGAACAGGAGCTAAGCAGATTCTCCCGGGTCGTGTGTCCGACGCTGAGAGTCAATCGGCTGACTTTTAGCGCCAACAATGTGTTTTTAATATTTAGTCATTGCAATAAAATTAAGGTAGATAAATTGTAGACGTGAGAAAATAGAATTTGGTCATTTCTACATTTTTTTCATGTCACTATAATTTAACAATTAATAATTATATTTCTTTGACTAAAAAATTATTTATCTCATGTTTAATGCAAGAACTAAATTATAAATAATAATCCTATATGAAACCCTATATTCATTTTCCACGTAATACGATGCAGATGGATCGGTAATGGATGTATAACGCGGACAGACAGAGCAAGGAGTTTGCTGATGGCTTGCATTATTTTCTCGAAGTGGCTAAAGCGAACAAGCCAGAGAAGGGGTTCATATGTTGTCCATGCTTCCAATGCAGTAATATGAAGCACTATTCACAAGCTTTCAGGGGACTATTCACAGTCACTTGTTTAGATACGATTTTATGCCTAACTATTTGGTTTGGACCAAGCACGGCGTAAGAGGGGTTGTAATGGAAGACGGTGAAGAAGAGGAGGATAATAACAACATTCCGGACTGGGCTGCAAGCCAAACTTTTGTAGATACTACAATGGACGAGGCTGATGAAGATGAGTTTGCAGAAGACGGCCCTACTGATGACCTTGGTCAGGTGCTATGGGATGCACACAGAGATTGCGAAACTGTGAAGGAATTAGAAAAGTTGCACCACATGATTAATGATAAAAAAAAATATTGTACCCAGATTGCAAGCAAGGCCATATAAAATTGGGTACCACACTAGAATTTATGCAATGGAAGGACAAAAATGGTGTGTCCGATAAGGCATTTCAAGGGATGTTGAAAATTGTCAAGAAGATTCTTCCCGAGAATAATAAAGTGTCATCCACAACATATGAAGCTAAAAATATTGTTTGCCCTATGGGATTGGAGGTTCAGAAGATACACGCACGTCCTAATGACTGTATTCTCTATCGTGGTGATGAATATGAGAAATTGGATGCTTGTCCTGTGTGCGGAGCACTGCGGTATAAGATCAGGCGAGATAATCCTAATGATGTCGATGGGCAACCTTCCAAGAAGAGAGTTCCCGCGAAGGTAATGTGGTATTTCCCTGTAATACCACGCTTGAAGCGTTTGTTCAAAAACATGGCGAATGCTAAGTTGATGCGATGGCACAAAGAAGAACATAAGCAAGATGAGATGCTAAGACACCCCGTGGATGGGCCCAGTAGAGATCAATTGATAGAGCTTTTGTGGAGTGATACAAGGAACATAAGGTTTGGTTTAAGTACTAATGAATTCCATCCATTGGGTGAGTTGAGTAGTGGTCATAGTACTTGGCATGTGACCCTATGTATGTTTAACCTTCCTCCTTGGCTCTGCATGAAACGGAAGTTCATTATGATGCCGATGCTTATCCAAGGCCCAAAACTACCCGGCAATAACATTGACGTGTACCTAAGACCGTTTGTTGATGAAATTTTACTATGGAAGGAAGAAGGTGTACGCGTGTGGGATGAGGACAAATAAGAGAGCTGTGACCTACGAGCATTGTTGTTCGTAACCATCAATGATTGGCCTGCACTAAGTAATCTTTTGGGACAGACAAACAAGGGATATCGGGCCTGCACCCACTGTTTAGACAACACAGATAGCATGTATTTGAAGCATTGTAAGAACGTCGTCTATATGGGCCATCGTTGATTTCTCCCTGCTAACCACCCGCTGAGAAAGAGAGGGATGCATTTCAAAGGGGCACCAGACCATCGTAAAAAAAAACCCACACACCGTAATGGAAAGCGTGTCTTTGAGATGATGAAGGATGTAGGGGTAGTCTTTGGAAAGGGTCTTGGTAGCGAATCTATTCCGAACGACAATAACGGATGTGCACCCATGTGGAAGAAGAAGTCAATATTTTGGGAGCTACCTTATTGGGAAATCCCAAAGGTCCACAATGCAATAGACATGATGCACCTAACGAAGAATATTTGCGTGAGTGTGGCTTCATGGGTGTTTATGGGAGCTCAAAAGATACATTAGAAGCACGACAAGACCTGAAATGTATGGGGCAACGAGATAACCTACATCCAGAAAAGAGAGATAATGGACAGTACTACTTACATCCTGCTAGTTACACTCTCAGCAAGGAAGAGAAGGATCGCATGTTTGAATGCTTGAATAGTATCAAGATCCCATCTGGGTACTCCTCGAATATAAAGGAAATAATAAATATGAAAGAAAATAAGTTCACAAATCTCAAGGCCCATGACTGCCACATGTTGATGACCTAGTTGCTTCCGGTTGCACTGAGGGGTATTATACCAGAGAATGTCTGATTGCCGCTTGTAAAGCTATGCGCGTTTGTCAATGCAATTTCACAGAAGGCAATCGATCCAACCAAGCTAGTAAAGCTACAAAATGATGTGGTGCAATATCTAGTCAGCTTTGAGTTGGTATTTCCACCATCCTTCTTCAATATTATGACGCACCTCCTGGTTCACCTAGTAAAAGAGATTACTATTCTCGGTGCAGTATTTCTGCACAATATGTGACCTTTTGAGAGGTTCATGTCAATCTAAAAAACTATGTTCTTAATCATGCCGGTCCAGAAGGAAACATCACCAAGGGATATGAAACAGAGGAGGTCATTGAGTTTTGTGTTGATTTTATTGACTCAATTAATTCGATTGGGGTTCCAACTTCACCCACGAGGGGAGGCTGCGGGGAATGGGCACCCTTGGAAGGAAAAAAAGTTTGAGCAATGATACTGATCTGTTCGACAAGGCACACTTCACTGTTCTGCAACAATCGTCTTTTGTGGCTCCGTATATCGAGCAACACAAGCAGATGCTAGTTTCCGAACACCCGACGAAATCCGATGCCTAGATTATACGTTATTACATGGATATTTTTCCCTCTTGGTTGCGTCAACACCTTATGGGTAATTCTGAGATTCACCCACAGCTCGCTTGGTTAGCCAGGGGACCTTCTAGCACAATCGTGAAATTTCAAGGCTACAAGATAAATGGTTATACATTTTACATGAGAGCCCAAGACCAGAAAAGCACAAACCAGAATAGTGGTGTCCGCATAGATGCCATAGATAGCAACAGGAGCAAGAACTTGTATTATGGTTTCATAGAGAAGATATGGGAACTCGAATATGGACCGCTGAACATCCCTATATTTCGTTGCCAATGGGTGAAGCTAACTGGCGTAACCAAAGATCAGTATGGGATGACAATAGTGGACCTGACTAAGACTGGATGCAATGATGAACCATTCGTACTTGCCAATGATGTGCATCAAGTTTTCTATGTGAAGGTCATGTTTAGCAAACCAAAGAAAAATTCAGAAGAGCCATGGGAGCCAAAGCGCCACATAATGCTTCCAGGTAAAAGAAAATTCGTGGGAGTCGAGAACAAAATAGACCAATCAGATGATTATGATCAGTTTGATGGCATGCCTCCATTCACTGTTGAAGTTGACCCAAGCATCATGCTAGCCAAAGAAGAGGCTCCGTACTTACGCCGTGATCATGACCAAGGAACTTTCATCAAGAAGAAATTTTTAACATTACATTGTAATGCACTAAATATGCTTCACCTTTATGAAAAGTTACATTGTAAAGTACTATGCTTTCATGTACTACTTGATACAATTTTTAATTTAACGTATCTATGATTTCATGTGTGTTTAAATTAGGTGAGGTGAAGAATTATTCGAAATATATTTTTTAATATATTTTTGCATGTTTGAAATATGTAAATTTTTTATTTATTTAACAAAACCAGTTGAAAATATATATAAACTTGTGTGTTTAAATTAGTTGAGGTGAAGATTTATTCGATCAATATGAACAATGTTAACCACATACATCAATTGAATTTTTCGCGCGTTGAAATTATTTAATTGAATAATTACTTGATGATAGTGATGCAGTAAAATAATTATTTTAGAAATTAAAAGAACTAGTATAGAATTAATGACTCATTCAAACTTATTGTAAATATACTTGCTAATTTAATATATTTTTGCATGTTCGAAATATGTAAAGTTCTTTTTTTCCCTTCGTATGAAAACATATATAAAATCTATTTGCAAAAAATTAGGCGGGAGATCAAAAATGGAAAAAGGGCCATTTGTCCCCGATGCAAAATGCAATCAGGACAAAATGCCCCCCCTTTAGTCACGGTTGCAATTTGCAACTGGGACAAAAGGGTAATCTTTACCTCCCGCGCGAACGTACCCTTTTGTCCCGGTTGCAATTGGCAACTGGGATAAAAGGATCTTTTAGTCCCGGTTGCAATTTGCAACCGAGATAAAAGGAGGGATCAAAGTAACAGTCGTCTTCTCCCCCCTCCCCCCTTCAACACTTAGTGAAATTTTCACCACTCTCCATGATTTGTCGTGCCCGTCCGCCTCCGTCACCGCCGGTCTCCCGTCGCCGCCCGTCCGCCTCCATCGCCCGCCGCCGTGGTCCTCATCGCCCGCCACCTCAGCCACCGTCGCCCGCACCTGGACCGCCGCCTCCTCCGTCGCCCCGGCCCATCGTTGCCTCCTCCGTCATGCCCCCTCATCACCGCCACCTCCGTCGCGCCCCCTCATCGCCTTCTCCCTCTGCGCCGCCTCCTCGTTGCCACCTCCATCCACGCTGCCCCATCATTGCCGCCTCCATCCCCGCCATCCCAGCCTCCTCCTCATCTTCATTGCCCCTCCGCCGCCCCGACCGCCGTCGCCCGCCACCCCGCCGCGACCCCCGACCCTCTCCACACGTACGACGGGGCCCTTGATGACGCAAGGGCCCTTTTTTATTTTTTTGGTTAGAAAATTATTATTATTAGTAGAAAATCAGTAGGAAATTACTATTATTAGTTGAAAATTAGTAGGAAATTACTATGATTAGTAGAAAATCAGTATAATTTAGTTCAGATGCTTAGTATAATTTTGTATACATTTTATATAACTTTTAGAAATTACTATCTTTTATTATAAATGATTCGAAAATTAGTAGAAATGCTTAAGACTTACTTAGTAGAAGTGCTTAGTATAATTTTGTATACATTTAGTATAATTTTTAGTACATTACTATGATTTAGTACAAATGCTTCAAAAATTCGTAGAAATTTGGTAGAAATTCTTAGAAATTAGTAGAAATTTGTAGAAACACTTCAAATTTGGTAGAATTTAGTAGGAATTAGTAGAAACTTGTAGAAACACTTCAAATTTGGTAGAAATTCTTAGAATTTAGTACAAATTTGTAGAAACACTTCATGTAGGATTCATTCAAGACATTTCGTGTAAGTTTCATTCAAGACTTTCATCTAACTTTCTTGTAAGTTTCATTCAAGACATTTCATGTAAATTTCATTCAAGACATTCATGTAAATTTCTTGTAAGTTTCCATGTAAGTTTGATTTTGTGTATGGTTTCATTTGTACGTTTCAATCAATTTGGTTTTTTTCATGGTTGTTCTATGATTTCATGTATATACCTTAACGTACCTATAACTATAATTCCATGTGTGTTTAAAGTAGTTGAGGTGGCAGACGACAAGACCCAAGCTATCTAGTGGAGCAGATTATTGCTGGTGGTAGTGGCTCCAACCTTCCCGTAACGTACACCGATGAAGAGGGTTCCTAGGCGGACATGTTCCTCAAAATGTCCGGCGATGGCAATGAAGAGCCCGAGCCCTAGCAAAACCATGCCGTGACGGAAGGTTCCGGCGAGGTATATATCATATATCATTTCCATTATTTTACCCCATCTATAATGTCCTATTCATTATTACTATGTACTAATTAATGAATCTTGACCTATTAGCCCTCTGGATCGACAATCCGTCAGAAGCCTCGAGGTCGTACAAAGGTGATGGATGGAAGGCTTATCATCACGAAAGTCACAAAAGAGGGCAAGCCGGTTGCTCCCAAAAACATGGCAAAAAAGTACGTGAGTCAGATCAGGGCAATCGTAAGGGACAACATGTCCATCAACATCAGGGAATGGAGGGGCAAAAGTACTAATCCATATGCTCTCTCAGATAAAGAAAAGGAAATGTTGTGGTTAGATGTTGAGAAACATTTCACATTTCCTGAAGGATGTAATAAAGATGATGTGAAATCGTGGACGCTGAAGAAGATAGCCACACAATTCCAGACATTCAACAAGATGCTAGTTGCCACCTTCATCAAGAAGGGCCGAACTCCAGATTTCAATGAGTGGCCAAAGTTGAGGGACCACTAGGAGGAATTTGTCGAATACAAGACAAGCGAAGACAGTGCGAATAAGGTTCGCACCAACGTTGCAAATGCTGGCAAGAAGGATAACCATCATCGTCTTGGGTGAGGTGGTTACAATACTGCAATTTCCAGATGGTGCAAGATGGAATAAGACCTGATCGATCGGGGTATCGTACCAGCAACTCTTGAATAGCCCGATCGATCGAAAAATTGGTATTACGCTCATGGAGGCAACCTGAGCCAAGAGGATGGGACACTAATCTTCAAAGAGACAATACGTAAGAAGGTCGAAAGACTTATCAAGAACATTAAAGATGCTAAGGCTGGGAGGTTGAAGGTGGACTAAGAGAATGATGAGCTCACATTGGCCCTCGGGAATCCCGAGCACCCAAGACGTTGCTGAGGGTACGGGGTCATTTCGTGGAAGTTCGCTTTCCGAGGTGACATTGACTCGTACAGAAGCCGCAAGCGAAGAAACGAACAGCAAGAGGAGAGCTGGCGGCGCAAGTTAGAATCCAAAGTGCATTTGCAAGAAGTAAGAATGAAGGAGGAAATCAATCGTCGAGTGGCCCTGGCAGTTGCGGAGTTGGCCCAATTTGGAGCACTGCCCGATCCAAACGTCACCAGCCCTTCTCAACGCCTCAGGAGCAGTTGTGCTTCCACAGGGGTCCCTGATCCACATATGCCAAGATTACCTGTGGACGAGCAACGGTTCCTTGTGGATGTCATCACGCAACACACCTCATGTGAGCTGCATAAATTGGTCGGCAACATCACCATTAAGGTATACTTATACATAATATTTATGCAATCTTCTCAATCCATCCACGCCTCAGGAGTTTAATAACTTCTTTATTTCTGCTATATGTACAGGTGGTGTACGGGAGTGCCTTACCAATCCTGCCAGGGCAGACAAGCCATGGCATGGAGATTCCACCTGGCTACGCCAGCGTCAGCCTAGAGCAACTCGTTGATAGCCAATATGAAGTTCTAAAGCTCGACCTCCCAGGAAGCGACGGGGAAAGGACACAAAGAGATGTGTTTCATGGGATCATTCTATGGCGCAAACGCTACATCATCATCCCCGGTCGGTTTTATCAATCAGGACCAAATGGTGTCTTTAGTCCCGGTTGAGCGATCCGAGACTAAAGACCCCCCTTGTCTCGATTACTTAATCCCGGATGAATTTTCGGGATATTTACCCCCTACCAACCTGGACTAAAGGCTTTCTACCGGTGAGTTCTCCGACTTCCCGTGGCCAGCGGAGACGGTGTCCGAGGAGTCGTCATTCCCGCGCCATGATGAGGTGGCGGCGTACATGACCACATATGCCTGGCGGTTCAACATCCTTGAGTGTGTCAGGTTCGGCAGCAAGGTGCTCGGTGCCGAGTACATCGGGCCATCGGAGCAAGAAGTGGCAACGTGGGAGCGGTGGTCGGGGAATGGCGAGGCCTTGGGCGACGGCATCGGCGAGTGGCAGCTCACCATGCAGCACTCTGAATCGGAGGGCGAGGGCACTAGGGTATGGACGTGTGGTTCAGCCTTTGAACACAGTTCAAATAACATTTGCCAACTCTCAAATTGTGCTTTCATAGACGTACAGGCACTAGTAGAGAATTGGCTTTTGATGCGCCCCTTTTTGTTCCGGTTTAAAGTTGGCCCGGGACAAAAGGTTCACCAACCAGGACTAAAGCTCGGTCACTGGTGGGGGGCTCACCAACCGGGACCTTTTATCCCGATTGCAAAGGCTAGTGGGAAAAAAAGACCCTGAGAGGCCTTTTATCCCGGTTTGAAACACCAACCGGGATAAAAGACCCCCTTTTATCCCGGTTGGTAACACCAACCGGGATAAAAGAAGGGGATCTTTTATCCCGGTTGGTGTTTCCAACCGGGATAAAAGGGTCCCCCACGAGTTAATATAAAAAGATAGCATCCCCTAAATAGTCAGATGTGGTGTGTAGGTGGGATGGCAAGGAAGCTACGCGCGAGGCTGGAGGTTGTGGGTTCGAATCCAACCGGGACTAAAGGCCAATTCTCTACTAGTGAGGATTGATTTCCTAGTCCTCTGCGTTGGGAGGTACGGCGTGGCCAAGGTTCCAAAGTTCCCACACGGAAGAGGCTCCGAAGCGTTCCATGCCCAAGTGCTCCATTCCAGGGAGTACTCGCGCATGGCGCACGTGGACGCCGACGAGCTGATCAGAGGCAAGCGTGTCGTCGTGGTCGGCTCCGGCAAGTCAGGCTTGATACCGTCGCACAGTGTGCGGAAGTCAACGGTGAGGACAACGACACATTTGGCTCTACTAATATTATTTTTATGGTATTAGTTTTTATGATTATTTCTCTATTCGTGATCAAAGTTGAAAATGTTTGACTTTGAAAAAGTCTAAACGTAGCTATATTTTGGGATAGAGGAAGTAGTATTTCTAAATTTATAGTTTATATTTATCTAGAGATAATGTATATCTATATATCATATAGCAAAAGTTATAAATCTATAAATGCCAAAACAATCTACAATAATTTGGGAAGGAGGAATTCTTTCTGAACATTAGGTGCATCATGAGCTGCATCTGTTGGTCAAATTATGCTTGTTGAATTTAGCTAGAGGAGGTCGGCCCACGGATGTAGGCAGGCCAGATGGCGCATCCCGGCATTTTAAAACGGCTGAAGAATACCACAGCATTTTCCTATCATAAATAATCTAGCAGCCATATACTTTTTTTTTCAACGAACTAGCAGCCGTAGAGCTTTTTTTTTCAACGAACTAGCAGCCATACGACTAAAAGAAACGAACCCTGCTGCCAACTATTATCATAATGGATGCATATGTCAGAAAAAACAAATTATTAGTTTTTTATCCGCTAAAACGTAGCAAATATAGATATCTGTTTTCACATCCGTTTTTAATATAGATGCTAAATTGATGTATCTAAATCTGATTTTCATTATTTTTCTCTATCCGATTCGAAATCCATATTAAGAAAAAAATCAGGAATATCCGATATTATTCGTGTGGAAAGAAAGTACCTGGCGCCGATACGGATGATACCTTCTGCAGTAGGGTTTTTATTAGCTACCATTGTGTGTGCACGTGCTATATACTCATACTTTACTTCCTACTTGTATAATTATTTTTAATCTATTATAAATCATTGATAAAGCAATTTGACACTCACTATGATGCTATCTTCCAAATCGACTAGATATATGAATCTGAATTCAAATTAGAACTACTAGTTCATCAACGTGTGCTCCCGCACGGCCTAATATTAAAAAATTATTTAAAAAATAGATCCCCTAGGCCCTAGCTAATAATAAAAAATTCTTACCTATGACTCTCTCAATTATTTAATATTTTAACACAATACTCAAATATATGTGTACTTATCTTTATCCAGCTATGATTAAATTTTAGTTAGTAATTACTCTACACACGATTTTATCCACATTCATACTTTTTTCACTTTGCATCACATCTCCATACTTTGTAGGTAACATGAAAATCAATATTTTTCATCGCTTCCTCATACACATGTATAAATGGTGTACATTGCAATAGCCCTCATGCATATGTACCTTAACTCAGTATTTTTTATAAAACAAATGACAGAAATAGATAATTTAGAATCATATATTGACTTACTTTTGGACATTTATGTATGTATAATGAACATGCATATAATTAGATTATGATTAAGGGGTTTATTCTAGATCATTTTTAATAATGATATATGTGAGTAATTTAGATAAAAAATTATGAGGTTATTTTTATGTTATTTTTTATAATGACATGTATGGGTAATTTTGATGAATATTATGGGTTACTATAGATTATTTTTTATAATGACAAAGGTGGATAATTTAGACAAATGTTTAGGGGTTTACTTTACAATATTTTCACAATAATAGTGAAGGGTAATGCTTTTTAGAAAACATAATATACCAATGGCTCAGATTATTAGAGTCTACAAGATTGATGCCCGGATATTTGTGGTTTTTATGAGAATTTTTAGGATTTATCTTTTGTCTTATCACATCTCGTGTGAATTAATGTTGAAAACAACATGGGCACATAACTAACAATAAAAATTGTTACCATGAGGTATCTCTCATTTGTTAATTATTCTAACAAAATACTTATATAGTGTTAACGCAAAGATCGGGTGGTGACTTCCACGTGCTAACACACGAAACCCGAGAGAATCTACTTCACTCTTGTATGGGTTGTAAATCAGCGTGCGTGGTGAACTTGGACGTGCCAGTCAATTGACCTGCTGATTGATAAGGAATCATGACGGCTAGGCAGCTGATACGAATAGATATGATCGGCTAGATCAGCCGATGTATGCGTAATCAATGCAGAGGAAACGCTGAGAACGTAATCTAAACAGTGCTATGCGAACAACACTTGAAATAGATGTGATCGGTTGTACGATAATCTCTTGACAGAAGAACAGGATAAAAAGCTGATAGAAACTACTTCAAGCTAGATAATGGTGATAAAAGCTAAAATGACAAGATGAACTTATAGATCTAGCAGATATCGATAACTTGGTGAATAAATCTAGATGAAACCACAGCGATGCACCCGGAAGTTAAAGCCTAGAAATTACACGGTAGATGCGGAACTCACAATCCAGCCGGAGATCAAGTTGATGCAGCCCCGCTAGCTTGGAAGAACTTGTTGAAGAAAAAGATAACTTTGGCAAAGTCGCCGACTTGAAAGTAAACTGCAAGTAAAGTAGATTTATATTGATGTGTGTACATGTCTTTTCTAGACCTTGCAGGGCTTCTATTTATATCCTAAAATCCCAAACTCCTAGTCCTGGTCGATTACGACGAAATACAACATTTATCTCTAAGAAACAAACTATTTAAATAAAATGACTCGTGCAAGAGTCGGACATGAGTTTAACCTTTATTAACTAACTCTATACTTACTATCTAGAAAGATCTTCAGCCGAATTTCAAAATCCCCAATCGGATAGAATCTCCTTTCTTGTATTGGCTAGACCCTTCTGTCTCCATCGGCTGGGTCTCTATCGCCTTCCATCGGCTGAATCCCTCTGCTCTCATCGGCCGATCCCTTGTGACTTCATCGGCTGGACCACAATGACTTCATCGGCTGGGCTACCGTGACTCCGTCGGCTGGACTGTTGTGACTCCATCGGCCGATTCCACCAGCCATTGTTCCTTCGCCCTGTACCAGCACCTTCGCTACCTTTTGATGCCAATTTTGACATGTGTCAAAAAACAGTGTCAACACATGCCCACCAGTTTTGAAGTGAAATATATCTTTTTCTTTGAAATTGTCTTGGCCTCATTATCAGGTAACACTTACTTTGCCTTCGATATTTCACTATGATCGGCTGGAGCCATGAACTCCCTCAGCAGGATAAAGACCATGTTGACATCTGCAGCCGATTTATGATTCACCCTTATCATCGGCTTTCGCTTTGACGCGCCATACATCGGATTTGACCCTTCTCCTCTCTAGGACACGCCCTTCTTCCTTTTGTTGTTGTTCCCATTGCCACAAGCTTTGGACCCTCCTCTTCTGGGATCTGATCAAACCTTCAGGGCACTACCTGGAGTACTTCGCATCATCATCGTACTGAGGTGCACGTTGTTGCTCTG
Source organism: Setaria italica (assembly GCF_000263155.2). Taxonomy (NCBI): domain Eukaryota; kingdom Viridiplantae; phylum Streptophyta; class Magnoliopsida; order Poales; family Poaceae; genus Setaria; species Setaria italica. Next base: position 26,613,015 of record NC_028455.1, on the reverse strand, counting down.
CCTTGCGATACATCAGTTCTTCATTAGAAACTCTTTCACTGCCCCTTTTCTCTAACCGATCATGTGCATCGACTCTGTCCTTCAGCCGATTATGCACGTTGACTCTACCCCCAACCGATCATGCACTGGAGCACGTTTGTTGCCATAATCAGATCTGTCTTTGACAATTGGCTTCCGATTCCTATCATCAAGGCGTGTCCTCTTGAATGATCAACTATTTGGATGCAACCTATTGCACTCAGGATAGTTATCAGCCGATGGTAATCTGATGCCTTCCTCCTAGTAGTATATGAAGAACGGGCACCTCCAATGATCTTCATGGCACTGCATCATTGCTTTCTCGTGCCTCGTTTTCTCTTGCTGCCTTTGGAACTTGTTGAGCAACTCTTGAGAAGTAATCAACCGGCGAGATCCCCTTGAATTCTCTCCTTCTTCTAATCAGCCCTTCCCCTCGATGTCATCAGCCGATACCTGAGCTTTAGGATCCACGGATTCTCTCTTCTTGGTTGATTCTAAGGTCAACACTTTAGCATGGAGTGCATCCTTACCATCACCTTCGACCATATTGGTTGGGAAAGAACGCCGGGCAATCCTCATCGGCTTTGCTAACTTTGTAGGGATTTCAAACTTAAGTCTCCCTTGTTCAATAGCTGATTGAATTTGCTGGCGGAAGACCTTGCACTCGTTTGTATCATGAGATGTTGCATTGTGCCATTTGCAATACTTGATCTTCTTGAGTTCCTCGACTGATGGGACAATATGATAGGGTGAAAGCTTGATCTGCCCTTCTTGCAAGAATACATCAAAGATTTGATAGGTCTTGGAAGTATCGAACCCAAACTTTTCAGCTCTTCCTTGTCAATTGGACATGAAATCAGCACCTTGTTTCTGACCCATTCAGTTGAGCCGATTTTCACTTCTTCATCTGAATCAGAGCATTTTGTATGCACAATCCTTTCCTGGAAATCCCTCGTTTGCTCATACGGACGCACTTCCTGGTCTGACACCCGATGCACAAGTTGAATTAAACTTTCGAACTCTTGCGATGCGTATTTATCTTTGAGGTGCAGCAAAAGTCTTTGAAAGGCTGTCTCAGCTAGCGGGCTATCACTCAGGACCAAACTGTAGCATTTGTTTCTGGTCTCTCTGAATCTTTGTATAAAGCCAACCACTGACTCATCACTTCTTTGCCTCAAACTAGTCACATCTGTGAGCTTCATCTCATGAACTTCAGCAAAAAAATATTTATGAAACCCCTCCTCCAGATTGGCCTAGGAAATAATGGAATTAGCCGAAAGTGACATGAACCACGCAAAAGCTAATCCAGACAAAGATAATGGGAATAACTGTCGGTGTTTTAGACCAGCAACCCGCCTAGGGGGTACCCTAGGTGGTCTTTTATGCGGTAAGGGTCGTCGAGAATCAAGGAATCAATGGTGACGCAAGGAACACGATTTAGACAGCTTCGGGCCGCTAGATCGCGTAATACTCTACGTCCTATGTGTTGGTTTGTATTTGATGAACTGGAGTTGTTGTTGAGGGGGGGTCCCTGCCAGCCCTTATATACACGGGAGAGCAGGGTTACAAGCCCGAGTTCTAGTTGGGTACTATTACAGAGTTCTACTCGGTAAAGGTCTGAGTAGTTTTCCATAAACATACTCGACTAGTCCGAGCGGGATACGCCTATCCCTTGTTCTGATCATGTCCGAGTACACCCCTTAGTGGGCTGTCCAAGGCCTACTCGTGGGCCTGGGGTGTATGCCCGACAAGCCCTCGAGTACTTTTTAGTCATGCGCCACAGTCTTGGGCACTGAGGGCACTATCCGAGTAGCTAGTCGTAGGGGTTGCAGACTGAAGTACTCGAGTACTGTCGCGTGGCTGGAAGGTTCTCTTTCTGCTCCTTTGAGTCATTTCTGTCCTGAGAGATTTTATATGGTAGTGCGATGTCAATCGCACTCCATATGGAGTAGCCCCGAGCCTTAGGTTGAGTCGAAGAGTCAGGCTTAGGGTCTAAATCAGTCTTCTGTCTTTTTTTACCCTTGGCAATCTTTGAAAAAGAAAAAACTGACCAACGGGTACGGTACCCGCAGCCCCCGAGCACTTAGGCGATCTCTGTTGTTGAAGTGGTCAGCAGTCCGTTGAAAAGAGTAGCCGTTGAGTGTTTAAGGCGATTAATCTGCAATTAATCTGTCCGTTATGCAACCGACGCGTGAAAACTGGAGCTGGCGGAGAAAAAGCTGGAAGGCCCTCTTTCGGTTGCTTTTACGCCGCACGGTAATCAGATCTGATTATCTGCCTCCTCCGTTCTCCTGTTCCACACTTGCGCCGCCGCCATTGCTGCCCCTTGAGAGAGATCCGAGTGATAGTGTCATTCTAGCTTGGGGTTCAGTCCATCAAATGCGCACCAAGAAGATGGGCAAAAAATCTTAGAAGATCCAAGGCAAGGCTCCGGCGATGGGCAACGCGAAATCCAAGAAGGGAAAGGAGCTGGTGCTGCCGGCGCCGAAGGTGGGACCAACAAACCAGACTGCGCCGCTGCTGCCCGGGGCAACGTGGCAGCATTCGGTGATGGAGGAAGCCGTCCAAGCACTAGTCGATGCAAAGCTCCTGCAGCCGAAGGAGATTCTTGAGTGGCATCCCGCATTTCCGAATGCGTGGCAATTTGAGGAACATCCAAGCGAGACAGTGATGCTCGCGCACTTTGTGGAGAGGGGGTTGGCGGTGCCCACCTCCAACTTCTTCAGAGGTATCCTCGAGTACTACAAACTCCAACTTGTCTAGTTGAACCCCAATGGTGTACTGCATATGTCTATTTTTGTACACCTTTGCGAAGTTTATTTGGGAGTTCCTCCAAGCCTCGAGCTGTTTAGGAAGTTGTTCCGCTGTAAGCCTCACCCGAGTGCCCAAAGGACAGAAGTCTTTGGAGGCACCGGGTTCCAACTCAGGAACTCGGGCGCATACATTGAGGTGGTTCTACATTGGGAACCATAATCCTCGCTTGCCTGTGGTAAATGGTCACGTGCCCAAGCACGCGGAAAACTGGGTGAGCGAACCCGAGGACACCCCTGAGCTCGATCACCTGATGCAGCAGATTACCGAGTTGAAGGCACTCGGTCTGACTGGAATCAATGTGGCGGCCAGCTTTCTGAAGAGAAGGGTCCAGCCACTTCAACAACGTGCTCACTCGGGAAGTGAGTACGTAGGTCTTAAGGATCCATCATGTATGTCCGATGAGGATATATCCGATGATGACGTAGAGGCACTGCTGGCCAAGTTCTTCAGGAACTATCAAGGAGTACCAGTAATCCCTCTGGCCCTTCGTCAGTATGACGCCTGGTATGAGCCAGAAGTGGTATGTCTTTGCACCTGTCTTGTACTTTCCTGACTTGTGTGACATTTGTTGTTGATATCGACTTGTTTTTGTAGTCTCGAGTCCTTGCCGGTTACTTGGCACAGTCGGAAGAAGAGTTAGAGGCTATTGCTGAGGAGTCAGAGGATGAACCCTCTCCTCTTGTCAAGAAACGCAGAGTAGTCCGCAAGATGTCTACGGCTAAGTTTGCTTCAACCCCTGAGAAGTCTCGAGGTGCCAAGGTATGTAGTCGTGAACTTATCTGTGGCTGATAAATTTGCTATTTGTGACCAATTCTTCTTTGTCATAAAGGCTGTTGACACGGCGCTTGGTAGCGATGAGGCTGCTTCTGAAGAAGTAGTCGTAACCGACTTGGGTGTCGGTGATGTATCTATTGATATGGTGCCAGAGACGGTGCCATCAACAGAAGTTGGAGTAGCCCCCGAGTTGTCCGCACTGGCTCCGTCGGCTGCCGTTATGCCCGTTGTTGACCAAGCGGTCCTGGGGCTGCCTGCCGGAATAGCGGGTGTTGCCAAGGAGGTGTCGCTAGTACTTGCTACTGGTACTTTGCTGTCCAATGTGATCGCCAGTGGTAAGCATTGTCCCTTCTAAATGTATTTGTTTGAGTTGTATTGTAGTCTTGACTTTTGCTTCACAGGCCTTGGCGAGAAGACAGCGCCGGCAGCTATTCCTACGGCGCCCAGTACTTGGCCGCCTGTTGCCGAGAAGAAACGTGTGCGATTTCCGCCACGCTCAACCCAGTGAGCTTTCTGGTCTGTTGAAAGACTTTAGTTTGTCTTGAAATCCTGTAGTGACGTATTTTGGTGCAGAGATGCAGAGGAAATGATCCCTGTAGAAACAGGGGTAGGGTCGGATCCCCTGACTACATTATCTGCTCCTTTCGAGGACTTAATTGCTGAGGAGGTACCCAGGGTTGACGCCGGTCGTCTTGGAGCTACCATGTCGATGCTTCAAGACGTCATCCGTTTGGCGGAAGTTCCCGCCGCTGCATCGGGTTCAGGAAGTGCTGCCTTATCAACATCTACTGGCGGATCACTGGCCGTAGTGGGTGTTGAAAAAGCCAAAGAGACGACTGCTCCAGGTATGTTTCTGTAGTCTTGTTATTGTAGTCATAGTAGGTAGCTGACATGATAAATGTTGTAGGTGCCACTCTGGGTACGATTCCTCATCTTATGGAGAGTACCCAAAGACCAGTACTTAGCCTGCCCTCTGACTTGGAGTTCCAGAGGGCCATCGATGTTTTCCGGGGCTTCCAGGTAGATTTCCTTGTTGAGTTGTCACATGAACCGAGTAGTTGTGAGGCTTTTAACTCACCATTGCATACTCAGACCTTTTCAGGAATGAAGTCATCAACTGGAGCAGGAATGTGCCCGACTGACAGAAGCTCTGAGGGTTCACGAAGTTGGGGCAAAGTCTTTTGCCGTGGAACGTACGGATCACGCGGTTCTGCAGCAAAAACTGGAGAGCCGCTACAAGTCGCTGAAGAAGAAGTATCAAGGTAAGTATTTCACCTACTCTGAGTATGTCCAACTGTAGTCGGCTGTGGTTGAGCTTATTGTCTTACAGAGCTCAAAAAGCAAGAGGCGGCTGCAAGGAGCCAAGTTCTCGACTAGAGAAACGCGCACGATCGAGTGGCGGATGAAGCCGAACATCTTCGGGCCGCGCTGACGGAAGCACAGGCTGCTTACGAACATCAGCGGGACCGAAAGATGCAAAATGGCGTGATGCTTGCCATGGCCATGGTGGCATGCAGAGATCATGCCCAGACCATGGGAAGACTTCAGGGCGAACTCCAGGAGCTAACTGTAGCAGCTGAAGACTTGGTGAACGCCATAGCCCCCGTGGAAGAAGGCGCAGGGCCGCAATCACTAGTCGAGCAATTGAAGGCTACCCCGAGTAGAGTGGTGGGACTCTGCAAAACTGTTTGAAAATAGGTCCTTGCAATTGTGAAGTCCTACTACCCGAGGGCAGATTTGGCGGCAGCTGGTGATGGCGTGGCTCGCAACTGCACAGAAGAAGCATATGCGCAGTACCTCAAGGAGGCGGAGCCTATTGCATCGAAGATGTCGGAGTTTATCTCTTTAGAAGAGCCTTGAGCTTTGTATGTACTCTTGTATTTGTGTCGAGTACATTGAACGATACTTTTGATAAATGAATACTTGGCCATTGGTCTTGTTGCTTGAAGTTTGTTGTCTTGCGAAGAGTAGTTTCACTCTATCTTGTTCGACCCAAAATCCCGGAGTCGGCTGGGCCTGACCCTCTGGGGGAGAAGCTCCGGCTCGCCCGACCCTGAGTCCTGGGGTCGGCTAAGCCTGACCCCTTCGAGGGTGGAAACTCCGCTTCGCCCGACCCCAAGGGGAAGCCCCGCTTCGCCCGACCCTAAGTCCTAGGGTCGGATGTGCCCGACCCCTAAGCAGAGGGTCGGAGTAGTCCAAGCCCCCGAGATAATGGTGTGAACGTAGGCCGCGCTTGACTTGTAGTAGTCCCTAGTGTCGAGGAGTCGTAATGCTGTCGAGTACTCGTCTTTTGAGGGACACGGGTGTACTGTACTCCTTTGTCCTTTGTGGATGCACGGGTGTACTGTACTCTTTTGTCCTTTGTGGCATAGGTACCGTCACGTGGGCAGAGTCAGAAGTTGTCAGACTTATTGATCACGGGTGCATAGTAACTCTTGGGCAGGTGGTAGTTGCAGCTTTCGGCTATAAATAGAGCCATCTGGAGAGCGAACCAAATCAAGTTCCTGAGCGGTGATGGATTGTCTTTGGTTGCTTCTGTTTGAGCGTAGAGAGCCGTCAAAGAGTGCACCGGTGCTAGAAGATTCCTCGTAGATTGAGGCCACCTTCCCTCCACAGACTCCTGCGCTCGTAGGGATAGCCGCGATGCTAGAAGAATCCTCGTAGGAGGCTTCATCGCATGCCTCATCTTGCAGCTCGTGATCTAGTGGAGTACGCGCTGGAACTCGCGGGTGATGGGTGATGAGTGACGCGGTCTTTATCCCGCTCTCTGGGAGGTGGAGGTGTGGCCGTAGATTGGATTGGCTCCGCAAGGCTAGCAAAAGAGCAGCCTTGGTTCCCTCTAGGCGCGTCGTGCCGGATTCATCGTTGCTGCTATCAAGGCAGTGGTAATGCCGGAGTTCCTGGCGTTGCCTTGGGTAGAGGACCTGGATATGGCTGCGTTTTGCGCAGCTTCCTTGCGTGTGGGCCCCTTCCATTGTAGTCGGCAGACCTAAGTGGCCTTGTGATATAAAAAAAGCCTAAGGCTTAAATGCAGCCCGCCAGTAGGCAGTTGCTTTTAGTCTTCATGTATTCCGAGTACTTGTACTCATATGCAACCTGATGTATCCTTGTTTTAGTAAAGAAATATTTTTACGGAGATTTTGTACCAGGGCAGTGATCCTTGTTGAGTTCATAACTCTTGTCAAAGCTGAGGTAACTTGAAGTCGGTAGTCAGGAAGTTAGCCTGAGTAGTGATCATGAGTTATTGCCTTGGAGCGATTACTCGGATGCCGCTATGGGTAATACTGACAGAGATGTTCTATATTCCAGGAGTTTGGTATGTGTTCTCCTGAGAGTTCATGGAGTCTGCAAGATCCAGGTCCCGTAACCTTTGATACGATGTAAGAACCTTCCCATGGTGAATTGAGTTTATGCAACCCTGACGTGTCTTGGATACGCTTAAGGATCATATCACCCGAGTTGAAAGATCTTTCTTTGACGTTGCAGTCGTGGTAACGCCTTAAACCGTCAAGGTATCTGGCAGATTGTACTAAGGCTGCGCATCTTGTTTCTTCTAAATTATCTATATCTGTTCGTCTTGTTTCTGTTGCCAGTTCTTTGTCGTAGTGCTCAACGGATGGTGATTGCCACATGATGTCAGCGGGTAGTACAGCTTCCGAGCCGTATACCAGGAAATAGGGCGATAGCCCCGTAGTTTTGCACGGTTGGGTACGGAGGCCCCACAGAGCATTGGGTAACTCTTTGAGCCATTTGCCACCTTTGGTGTTGCCAACGTCATGTAGTCTTTTCTTTAGGGCGTCGAGTATCATGCCATTAGCACGCTCGACTTGTCCATTGGCTCGCGGGTGGGCGACCGAGACGTAGCGGACGTCGATGCCGCTATTCTCGCAATATTACCAAAAGTCATGATTATTGAAGTTTGACCCTAGGTCTGTGATAATCCTATTGGGAAAACCGTAGCGGTGTACGATTTCATCCAAGAAGTCAAGGACTCGGTCTGCCTTGGGGCAAGTGACTAGTTTGACCTCGATCCACTTAGTGAAGTTGTCGATTGCCACGAGTACTCTGTTGAATTCTCCTGGCGCAGTTGGTAACGGACCTATCATGTCGAGCCCCCAGCAGGCAAACGGCCATGTTGGAGGTATTGTGACTAGCTTGTAGGCTGGTACATGTTGCTGATTTGTGAAGAATTGACAACCTTTGCATTTCTAAACTAGTTGTTTAGCGTCGGCCAGAGCCATTGGCCAGTAGAAACCTGCTCTGAAAGCCTTGCCAACTAGTGTCCTCGAGGAGGCGTGGTTGCCACAGATTCCTCTGTGAATTTCCTCTAGGATTTCTTGGCCATCTTCTCTGGTGACGCACTTCATGAGTACTCCAGACGAGGCACCTTTCCTGTAAAGTTTGTCTCCGACTAGAACGTAATATTTTACTCGCTGGGAGATTTGCTCAGCTTTATTTTTGTCGAATGGTAGTTGGTTATCTTTGATGTAGTCGATGAAGGATGTCCTCCAGTCGACTTCTATCATCATGACTTCGCAAGAGACGTCAGCAGTTGGAATTGCTGGCGGTGTGACTTGGTCTGATATGGACAGCTTGCACAGTTCGTGTACGAAAATTCCTGCTGGAACCTCTGCGCGAGTGGAGCCCATTTTAGATAGGACGTCGGCAGCAACGTTGTTGTTGCGGACGATGTGATGAAATTCCAAGCCTGAGAACTTGTTTTCCAGTTTGCAGAATTCTTTGCAGTAAGCGTCCATGTTGTCCTTGTTCCGGTTCCACTCATCATTGACCTGGTTTATAACGACTAGAGAGTCGCCGTACACCAGTAGTCGTTTGATGCCGAGGGAGATTGCAAGGCGAAGGCCGTGTAGCAATGCTTCGTACCCGGCTTCGTTATTAGATGCATCCCAGAATATTTGCAGCACGTACTTGAGTTGGTCTCCCCTGGGGGAGATGAGTAATACGCCTGCGCCGGCCCCTTCAAGTTTGAGGGATCCGTCAAAGTACATTACCCAATGTTCTGGCCGTTCGACTGGTGTTGGCACTTGATTTTCAGTCCATTCAGCTATGAAGTCGACCAAAGCTTGGGATTTGATAGCTGTCCTTGGCTTGAAGTCCAAGGTGAGGGCTCCGAGTTCAACTGCCCATTTGGAGATTCTACCTGTGGCATCTCTGTTGTGGAGAATGGTCGAGCGGGAAGTCGGAGATGACTGTGATGTTGTGCTCTTGGAAGTAATGGCGCAGTTTCTGTGAGGTGAGCAAAATTGCATATAAGAGCTTTTGTATCGGTGAATACCGAGTTTTGGAGTCCGAGAGTACTTCGCTGACGAAGTAGACAAGTCGTTGGACCTTGTAAGCGTGGCCCGGTTCAAACCGTTCGACTACTATTGCCGTGCTGACGACATGAGTAGTAGCTGAAATGTATAGGAGCAAATCTTCGTTCGGAGAAGGAGCGGTGAGTACAGGAGGCTTTGACAGGAAGTCTTTGAGCTGTGTTAGTGCCTCATCTGCCTCTTCCGTCTAATTGAACTTGTCCTAGCATTTGAGAAGCTTGAAGAAGGGTAGTCCCTGTTCTCCAAGTCTCGAGATGAACCGGTTGAGAGCGGCCATGCAGCCTGTGAGTTTCTGCACGTCCTTAATGCTGGCTGGTGCCTGCATGTTTATGATGGCAGATATTTTTTTCGGGTTGGCCTCAATGCCACGATGGCTAATGATGAACCCAAGTAACTTACCGGAAGGTACTCCAAAGACGCACTTAGTAGGATTGAGTTTCCATCGGAAAGCGCGTAGACTAGAGAAAGTTTCCTCCAAGTCAGCAATGAGTTCCTCCCGGTTTCTTGTTTTGACAACGACATCGTCGACATAAGCTTTGACATTGCGGTGAAGTTGCTTTTCGAAGCACATCTGTATAGCCCTTTGATAAGTGGCCCCTGCATTTTTTAGTCCGAAGGACATTGTTTTGTAGCAGAAAGCTCCGAAAGGCGTGATGAACGCTGTTTTGGCTTGATCTTCTTCTTTGAGGCTTATCTGGTGATAGCTGGAGTAGAAGTCGAGAAAGCATAGTAAAGCACACCTAGCGGTGGAGTCAACCACCTGATCGATTCTTGGTAGCCCGGAAGGGTCTTTTGGGCAGTGTTTGTTGAGGTCGGTGTAGTCAACACACATTCTCCACTCGTTGTTTTTCTTACGAACGAGCACGGGATTGGCGAGCTAGTCAGGATGAAAGGCTTCTTTGATGAACCCTGCCGTGAGTAGCTTAGCTAACTCTTTTTTGATTGCTTCTCACCTATCCTGAGCAAACCGGCATAGTCGTTACTGTTTTGGAGTAGCTTTGGGATCGACATTGAGAGAATGCTCAATCAGCTCCTTGGGCACACCTGGCATGTCAGCCGGTTTCCAAGCGAAGATATCATGGTTAGCCCGAAGGAAGCTGACGAGCGCGAATTCCTATTTAGGATCTAGCCCTGTTCCGATCAGGGCTGTCTTGGAAGGATCAACTGTCTGGAGATCAACTGATTTGAAGTCTTGCTCGCTGGCGGGTTTCACCTTTGTGGACCCCGACTTGTTTTCCGGGATCTCTAGTTCGGTTGGATGGAGCTTTTTTGAAGCTGTGAAGACTTGCTGCATGGGACTAGGAGATTGAGTAGTCGTAGCAATTTCCACGGCTTCGGTGTCGCATTCGTAGGATCTCCATAGATCTCCTCGCAGCGTGAGTTCTCCCTTGGAGCCTGGCATTTTGAGTACCAGGTAAACATAATGTGGTATGGCCATAAATTTGGCAAGTGTTGGTCTTCCGAGTATAGCATGGTAAGATGTTTCGAAGTCGGCAACTTCAAATCTGATGTACTCGGTACGGTAATGTTCCTTAGTTCCAAAGGTAACTGGAAGGACAACTCGTCCTAGTGGTATGGCCGCATTTCCAGGGACAATGCCATAGAAGGGTGAATCTGTTGGAGTAAGCATTTCAGTAACATCGAGGCACATCTTCCTCAATGTCTTGGCGAAAATAACATTCAGTCCGCTTCCACTGTCGATGAGTACTTTGGTTAACTTTGAGCCTGCCACGACCAGATCCAGGACTAGTAGGAAACGGCCGGGTTCTGAGAACTTGGTCCATTGATCCTTTCTACTGAAAGAAATGGGAACTTCTGACCATTTTAACGGTGTTGGATCCGTTGGTTCGATGGCCATGATCTCCCTGAGTACGAGCTTGTTAGCTCGCTTGGATACGGTGCCTGGGATACCGCCGAAAATGACGTTGATGGTTTTTGAGGCTGTCTGGAAGTCGCCTTCTTCGTCTTCGTCGTTGCGGGCTTTGTTCTTACCCTTGTCCCTTTTCTTAGTGTACTCTTCAGGAGGTGGTGGTGCGGGTAAGTCCTGCATGACTCGGCGCATACTGTAGCAATCTATGGCCGAATGCTTGCTAGTCGGGTGCCATGGGCACTGCTTTTTGAGTAGTTCAGTGAAGGTTGACCCTTCATCGTTTTTACGGGGTCCCTTTTTTTCGGAGTTGGTCATGGTAGCAACAGTGTTGTCGGGATTCCTTTTGCGATTGTGACTACCCGAATAATTGTTTCGAGCATCATTATGCCGAGTTCTATCTTGGTCGTTGTTGTGGTTGTTGTCACGTCCACGGCTACGGTGGGAGCCGAACCGTTCTCGCTCTTTGTCTTCTTCATCCGCCCACTGTTGTACCATGACTTTGAGTTCTTTGACATCAACTGGTCGTCGGCGACCAAAGTCTTAGTATGTTCGTCGATCGTAGAGTCCATTCTAGAAGCACTTGATGATGTCTGTTTCGGAGATATCAACTATGGTAGCCTTCTTTTTGAAGAACCATCGCAGATAATCGCATAGGGTTTCACCTTCCTTTTGCTTAATTTGGCTTAAGTCAATCTTGTTGCCTGGTCTAGCCATGGAGCCGGCGAAGTTGTTGGTGAAAGCCTTTGTCAAGTCTGCCCAGGAGTCAATGGACTTGGGTTTGAACGACTCAAGCCAGGTTAACGGTGCGGGTTCCATGCATATGGGAAAGTGAATAACTTTGGTATCGTTATTGCCCCCGGCTGCTTGGACGGCTAGCGAGTAGCATCGTAGCCATTGAATTGGGTCTTGTTTGCCATCGTACTTGGTGATTCCGGTTGGCTTGAACTTCTCGGGTAGTTTTGTTTTCATTACCCGGTTTGTCAAAGCAGGAAAGTGGTTGTAGCTATCGACTTCTCGCTCGCGCCGACTATTGAGGATTTCTCACAGGTCACTGAAGTTGGACACTTCGTGGTTCTTCCGAGTAGGGCGGATGCTTTTAATCGAGTTGGTGCAGCTGACCTCGCCAACATCCTTATGGCGAGCTGGGGATTTGTGCTTGCTTGGACCTTGGCTGTGCTGCCTAGGTTGGTTAACTTCATTGCCATTTTTTGGGACATTGTTGCTATCTGCAGCCCCCCTGCTGCCTTCTTGGTGAGCAGTGATGCGAGGAACAGATGGAATTGGTGATTCTTTATCGAGTAACTTGTAAGCTTGCTCCGCGAGTTGTGCGATCAGTCCATTGCCGCGTTGCACGAGTTGAGCCATGGTTTCGTTATCCTTATCTTGAGGCATCAATGTTGTTAAAAGGTTGATCGAGGTGATGGCCGCGAGTGGAGTATTGTGCTCCTGAGCCTGAACTGCGTTGAAAGCCCTTTCAAGATTTGTAATGGGAATGTTTGTAGCCATCGATTGTCGTCGCTCGGCTCGAGCAGCGTTGCGCGTCCTTCTTTGGTTATGTTGCTCGGAGGTTTCATCGTGAGGAGCGTCAGCTGTAGACTCATCTTCGGAGATGTTGTCGATTTGTGCTAATCGCCTGGGGGTTCTGTTCTGGCTAGTACCCGGGTTGTTATTCTGAGTAATAACAAATATCTCCCTGTCCGGGTAGTAGCTTCCGGAGCTTGATGTTGCGATTTCTGTGGAACTTTCCTTGTGGTTGAAAGTGAGTGGAACACCTTCTTGATATGGGAGGTTGCTATATGGGCGACAAGGCGCGAGTCGTAGTCGCGGTCAAGGAGAGATGGGTGCAATCCCGGCCAGTGGACGAATCTGCCTTGTGACATTGCAGTTATTACCAATCCTTGGGCTGGACCAGATAATGGTATCTCTGGAAAATAGGATGAGTCGGAGTCGACATCTTCGTCATGCCCGAGTTTGAATCGGGTTCGAGTAAGAAAACCTTGGTGGACTTTGGTTGCGTTGCGGAGTCCGTGCGGGAACCGCCTTGAAATCGAAACTGACTTGGACACTGGCTAAGACCGACTTGTTCGAGGCGAATCCGACCCTGAGTCCTGGGGTTGGATGCGCCCGACCCCTGAGCAGAGGGTTAGAGTAGTCCGAGGCGAAGTCGAATCCGACGCGTAGTCGAACTCGAACTCGCCGACTTTGAAATTTTGGCTTTTTCTGATTAGATTTTCTAGTTTCTTCTCCTGAACATCGACGATCTGGCGCCGGAACGAACCTGAGCCTTCGGCGACACAAAGCCAGGATCCAAAAATGAAGGTGGCGCTGGCTTCGATGAAGAAAACGGGCCTAATAATGACCTTTGCCATTGAGTTCGCGCTGAGAAACTCGACGAGTTCCCCTACCTGGCGCGCCAGCTGTTAGTGTTTTAGACCGGCAACCCGCCTAGGGGGTACCCTAGGTGGTCTTTTATGCGGTAAGGGTCATCGAGAATCAAGGAATCAATGGTGACGCAAGGAACACGATTTAGATAGGTTCGGGCCGCTAGATCGCGTAATACCCTACATCCTGTGTGTTGGTTTGTATTTGATGAACTGGAGTTGTTGTTGGGGGGGGGGGTCTCTGCCCGCCCTTATATACACGGGAGGGCAGGGTTACAAGCCTGAGTCCTAGTTGGGTACTATTACAGAGTTCTGCTCGGTAAAGCCCCGAGTAGTTTTCCATAAACATACTCGACTAGTCCGAGTGGGATATGCCTATCCCTTATTTTGATCATGTCCGAGTACGCCCCTTAGTGGGCTGTCCAAGGCCTACTCATGGGCCTGGGGTGTATGCCCGACAATAACTGAACCTTCAATGCATCCTACGTAGCTGCTTCCCCACATCGAATGACAAATTGGTTGACATTCTCCACCATAGAAGTATCATCTCGTCCAGAAAACTTGGTGAAGTCAGGTATTTAATACCGATTGGGAAAAGGGAGAAGATCATAGGCAAGTGGTTACGGTGTCCTGTACTCGTAGCTCTGCTGCATGGGTTCTAATCCAAACTGATTTTGCATCACCTTAGTTATCTTTGCAGCCCAATCTTCTTGTTAATGTGCAACCTACGGCTACTGTGGCATGATTGGCTGAATTATCAACTGAAAACCCAACGCTTGTTGCTGCAGTCGTGGCACAATTATCGGCTAAGAAGTCGAGGCTTGTTGCTGTGGTTGTGGCTGGACTATCGGCTGAGCAACCAACGCTTGTTGCTGAGGTTGAGACTAAATTATCGGCTGAGAAGTTGATGTTTGCTGTTGAGGTTGTAGTTGAACTATCGGCTGATAGGCCGATGCCTGCCACTGAGGCTGCATTTGAATTATCGGCTGATAGGCCGACACCTGCTGCTGGAGCTGAACTATCGAATGGCAGGCTGATACCCGCTGTTGAGGTTGAACCATCGGCTGACAGGCCGATACCACTGCTGAGGTTGAACCATCGGCTGATAGGCCAATACCTGCTGCTGAGGCTGAGCCATCGGCTGATAGGCCAATACCCACTGCTGGGTTGAGTTATCAGTTGATAGGCTGAGGACTGCTTTTGAGATTGAACTATCGGCTGATAGGCCGATACCTGCTGTTGATGAAGGTTAATGTGTTGCACCATGCTTGACCCTTCACCATACAACCCCAGCGTTGATCCACCTTGACGAGGAATCAAAGTGTTGGCTCCCCCATTGATCTCTAAAGCAGCTTGAAGTTGATACTGAGTCGTTATCTGAGGAGTCAATGTCTGTGGTACTTGTACCATAGATGTGTATGATCCTGGAGGCATCCCAAACCCAGTGATCGGGTTCCATCCGATTTGTGTCCCTGCTGCCCCCCATTGCACCGATGATGAAGTTAACGGTGATGGAGCATAGTACATCGGGGCCATCTGGTTCACAATCTGCGTTGGTGGAGGTGGCGTGAACTGCATCGGCTGAGAAACCGAATAAGTCGCCTCATGCGCCATTCTGATGTTTCCACCTGGAGCTTGGTAATCTTGGGGAGCCCTCCTGGACATAGCATTAATGATAGCTTTGCGGACGGCATTGGCCATTACTGCCGATTGATCGATCAACGTTCGATGAATAGCCTGATCAAACATCTTTTGCATCTTCTCTGGATCCTCAATAATCTCCATGATATTCCATTTCGTGGTCCCACTGGGCGTGCCAAAAGTGTGTTGATGCAAAAATCGGGTGGTGACTTCCACGTGCTAACACACGAAACCCGAGAGAATCTACTTCGCTCTTGTACGGGTTGTAAATCAGCGCACATGGTGAACACGAGCGTGCCAGTCAATCTGACCTGCTGATTGACAAGGAATCGTGATGGTAGGCAGCCAATATGAATAGATATGATCAGCTAGATCAGCCGATGTATGCGTAATCAATGCAGAGGAAACGCTGAGAACGTAACCTGAACAGTGCTATGCCAACAACACTTGAAACAGATCCGATCGGTTGTACGATAATCTCTTGACAGAAGAACAGGATAAAAAGCTAATAGAAACTACTTCAAGCTAGATAATGGTGATAAAAGCTAAAACAACAAGATGAACTTGTAGATCTAGCAGATATCGATAACATGGTGAATAAATCTAGACGAAACCACAGCTATGCGCCTGGAAGTTAAAGCCTAGAAATTACTCGGTAGATGTGGAACTCACAATCCAGTCGGAGATCAAGTTGATGCAGCACTGCTAGCTTGGAAGAACTCGTCGAAGAAAAAGATAACTTTGGCGAAGTCGCCGACTTGAAAGTAAATTGCAAGTAAAGTAGATTTGTATTGTGTGTGTACATGTCTTTTCTAGACCTCGCAGGGCCTCTATTTATATCCTAAAACCCCAAACTCCTAGTCCTGGTCGATTACGACAAAATACAAGATTTATCTCTAAGAAACAAACTATTTAAATAAAACGACTCGTGCAAGAGTCAGACATGAGTTTAACCTTTATTAACTAACTCTATACTTACTATCTCGAAAGATCTTCAGCCGAATCTCCGAAATCCCCGATCGAATAGAATCTCCTTTCTTGTATTCACCAGGCCCTTCTATCTCCATCGGCTGGGTCTTCATCGGCTGGGTCTCTATCGCCTTCCATTGGCTGAATCCCTCTATTCTCATCGGCTGATCCCTTTCCCTTGTGACTTCATTGGCTGGACCACTGTGACTCCATCGGCCGATTCCACCAGCCGTTGTTCCTTCACCCTGTACCAGCACCTTCGCTACCTTTTGACGCCAATTTCGACATGTGTCAAAGCACGGTGTCAACATATAGATATGTATTTATTATCTTCATCCAACTATAATATACATTAGTTGAAAATTACTCTATAAGTTTTCCAACTATAATATTTATAGCATTTCGTTTTTCACTTTGCGTCACAGCCTCATGTATGTGGTTGAATTTGTTTAATGGATCCTACGTTTGATCCATAGTTTTATTAGGGAAATCTATATTCTCATTACTTCCTCTATATACTTGTAAATATTGTCACACATCATATGTATATACTTATTATTTTCCATACTAGAATCATATATTGGTTTACATTGGGGTATATTTTTAATGATATACATAGGTGCTTTGGATTCAAATATAGAGTTACCTCATGTTAGTTTTAATAATGGTATATAGGGTAATTTAGATACAAATTGTAGGACTTAATTTAAGCTACTTTTTATAATATATCAGTGGTGGACAATTTAGATGAAAATTTAGGGATTATTTTAAATTATTTTTATAATGGACAAGTGGCTAATTTAGAAGAACATAAGGGGTTACTTAATTTTATTTTATATAATGGTATATGTGAGTAATTTAGATATACATTTAAGGGGTTACTTTAGTCTATTTTGATAACGGCAGAGGCAGGTTATTTAGATATAGATTTAGGGGTTACTTTAGGCTATTTTCATAATGATGGAGGTGGGTAATTTTTAAAGTGGCTATGATGATTTGAGTATACTGAATTAATGACTAGATGTTTTGCTTTTTTAAAAGAAAATTTTTAGAATTTTTTTTCTAGAATGTCCACCTAGATCTTAAAATATGTAAATTGTGCTATCTGAGTAAGCTCATGCATATTCAATTCGAATATATCCCTAACTCTAGGAACTAACATCCGCCTTAAGTTCATCGTGGATTGGTTATCAGGTATCAAATACCCATGCAAATTGATTTACAGAAGCAACCATTGGATGGTGGATGCAAAGCTTATCTGGGGCGGTGTCAGTTTCGGGAAGCTTGCCATGACTCGATTGGCCGAACTGATGGTTCACAAACCAGGAGAAGGATTTTTCCTGAGCCTTCTCGCCACAATCTTTACTCCACTGGTTTGACTTGTGCACAATCTCATACAACTGATTATAACGCCAAAAAAAATTCATTTTGATGATCGTGAAAAGCTCATATAATATGGAGCTATTTTCTCTGGAATTTCTGCGAGATTCCTAGGCTCCAAATTAAATGAGGTCTAACCATTGCCAGCATCTTTTAACTTCCAGAGTTTGCTGATGGCAACGCTGGTTGAAGCATACTACAAGATGCACATTCCGTTGCAGAAGCATGGGATGGCGCCAGGATGCAGCTTCTCGTAGTCCATGCTGGGCTGGCGGTTAGGCACCCTGCCCGAGAGATTCTACGACATGGTAAACGAAGGCAGCATCGAGCTGATGAAGAGAAGCGCCCCATTCAACTTCTGCGCTGACGGCCTGGTGCTGGACGGTACAGCCGAGCGCGTCGACGCCGACGTGGTCATCCTCGCCACCGGCTTCGACGCCGACCGGATGCTGAGCAGCGTGTTCGTGTCATTCCGGTTCCGTGAGATCATCGTATCAGGGGCTTCAGACACCATGCTTCCTCTCTACAGGTGATCATCAATTCCTTCTTTCTCTTTTTACACATTCTCTTATTGGCATGGCACATCGCTGGGCCGGGCCGGTGCGGTGGCTCTGATCGACGGTGTGGTCGATCTCGGCAGGCAGTGCGTGTCGGGTACGTGGAGTGCACGGCAAGCACCTACCCCTACGACATGATGGCCAAGTGGGTGGCGCACCTGCTCGACGGCGCGGTGCGCCTGCCCAGTGTCGCGGCCATGGAGCGGAGCGTGGTGGAGTGGGAGCGGTGGGGCCGGTGGACCAAGCGGTGCAGCGGCGCCTCTTCTTCCTCAAGTCGTGCATCGGCACCGTGACGACGTGCAGTGGTACCACGACCAGCTGTGCCGGGACATGGGGTACAGTCCCAGGAGGAAGAAGGGGGACGAAGGGCTCGCCGAGTGGCTGCAGCCGTACGGACCCACGGACTATGCTGGCATCCAGTGAACTGAGTGATTTGAAGTCAAGTAAGGCGAGCCCCCAAGTTATGAGCTAGGTGCATTTCGTGATTCCTCGTGATTTATCTAAGTTGAGAAAAATTATTCCAAATTATCATTTGTTCATTTATGACAATTTTATTTGTTGGGTTGCTCCAAAACATTGTATCGTTTAAATTCTTCCCAAGTTCTTGAGCATTGAAATTATATAGAATATAGGTGGAGATACGAAACTCGTGATGTGGCACTAAAGTAAAAGCCACTGCATTATGTGGTGGTCACTTTTCTCTCTCCACCCACTTATACACCTCTCATCCACTTTAAACTTTACTAGGGTAAGACGGCTTATGGTCAAGTTAACCTTATTGTGTAGGCTACTAGCTCGATTTAAATAGTAAAAAATAATACTATGTGCATCATTTTATTTGCACCAATTGAAATAATGTCACACTTTTGCAATACTTGAGGGATGAAAAATACACTTTTTTTTCAAAATATTACAGTAAACATAAAATGGCACTTCAATAATTACGGGACTACAATTGGTCAATTCAGTTTAGTATCTTCTAGATTGCTTCACAATAATAACTTTTCCGGTTGAACAGTGCGCTGATTCCAGTTACCCGGTGTTTTCCATTCTTCTGGGTCAATCCAATGACAAAATATGGACTAAAATAAGAATGCACTAATTGATATAAGCTCGATCTTATAGCTAAAGGGATCGTGTTAGAAGCAAGAATGTAAACATTCCGAGACAAGTTTTGCAACACGAGTTGATGAATATTTGAAAGCAACAAAACGTTGGTGAATAATGCCTCTTCATAAACAGTTTCATCAGAACATATTGGGAGCATTTATTTAGACTATACAAAATAGCATTACCAGGATACTCAAAGGATTGAGATAAACAAGCAGACTAAGAGGCAACAGCTCGCGAATGCCACGATCAAGCCCTGCTGTTTCTGGAACCTGTATTATTGCCGAAGTTGCAGCACACCCAGCCCTTCTCTTCATCTTCCGCCATTGCCGCCCGCACGTTGAGTTCGTCTTCCTCGGAGATGCGGTTCTTCTCCCTGGCCCGAGCAGCCTCTCATGCCTTGTCCACGCTCACGCTTACGCTCCCATCGCTCAATGCCACTGTGGCGCGACTCGCCACGTCCGGCGGGAGCTTCTTGCCCAGCGTGTAGTCCACGAGATCACGGTGCGACGAGGGCTGCCCAGCGAGCCCCAGCGCTTCCGCGTGCGCGAGCTGCTCCAGGAACGACGGCGGCGGGGCTCCGCCGCCGCCGCAGCCGTCGAGCCTGAACTCGAACTCGGTGAACTTCCGCCACGAGACGGAGGGCGGCGTGCCGACGTCGTAGGTGCGCGCCACGGCCCGCCACAGCGCCCTGCCGGTGCTGTGGCGGACGTAGTCGGGGAAGATGGCGTCGGAGAGGCGGCGAGGATGTGGCCGCGGCACACCGCGTCGTCGCGCGCCCATTTCCTGGCCGCCGCCGCCCCGCCGCCTCGGGAGAGGCGCCGTCGCCTGACGACGACGGCGGGTCCTCGGAGAGAATGTGGGCGACGCCGGCGGTGTTGAGGAGCAGGAGCATCGACTCCTTCCACCGGAGGTAGCTAACATAGCCGTTCAGCGGCGTGATGCTGGGGAGTGACGCCATTGATCAAAGTAACTGGCAGGCACGATCTCGGAAAGAAGAGGCGGGCGTGCTCTCCTTGGTGGTGCACGAGGCCAGGAAGATCACAGCTGATGGAAATGTACCATAACTAATCGAAAGATACTTTTTTGGTGGCAATAATGGAAAGATACTTTAATTGAGTAATATTGGGGTATTGATTAAAGGATCCGGCTGTTATAGCAACATAAGATTTGATAGGATCCATTATTATAATCGTTTTCGATACCATACCATCTTATCTCTGGGATATATTTAATTAATTACTATTGTGAGTTGTGACTCTACTTATCACAAATACTCCTACCCTATATAAAACACCTATGTCACTCAATAAAAAGAAAATGACCACTTTGCTATCCGGACAATCCATTGTACTGCCAAATACCCATAATTTGTTCAATAGGTTATACATACTGTTGACGCAAAATCTGGGCTTCAGGTTTTTGCATCAGCAACACATGAGGATCTAGGAGATCTTCTTAACTCCAGTGCAGGCTGCAAATATGCTCGCGAAGATGCATGGCGTGACAGCCAATTTGACATGTAATTAACAAGGGAAACATTAAATTCCTGAGCTGATCGGCTATAAAGCCTTTGAGCTCATAAGTGGCGTTACTTTGAATAAACACCGTTAACATCAGATTTAATTTTCAATGCAATCATGTGGTGCAATAAAACAGAAACATTAATGGCATGTGTCATCGGCTGAACGAGCCGACGGGCTAAGATAGCAAAAGATTAAAGCAATAGCTATTAAAAGGTAACTTGTCTACCATATGCATATTAATTAAACTAACAAATCTAATTAATGTCATGAGTTGATAGATCAGACTTAACCAAGACAGTATGGCTGAGAGGACATTAACTTTGACTCATCCTACTACTGAGAGGGATAGATCAGACCCAACCGAGACAGCATCGGCTCAACAGGAGTAGTTTGATGTTAAAGATCCAAAGGCTAGCGATACGAGGGGCAGGGGTAAAGATCTATCGGGCCTAAAGGTATAGCAATTAAAGCATGCAAAGATCAAACTAGCTGATACAATTAGATAACTAATGAGTGTTTAGAAACAACTAGGTAGCCCATACTGAACAGCTTAATTAGATCTAAACAACTCGATAACTGTGAGCGTTTGATATGGCTAAGAGATCAATATGATACAACTTAATTAAACCAAACAACTCAATAACTATAAGCGCTCAAACAACAAGCAGAAGATCGAAATGATGCAGCCCTATTTGAATCTAAGCAACTCAATAACTAGCCTTACGCTAAGAGATTAGAATATTGAGCAAAGTCTAGAAAGTTGTAATACAGATAATGTAATGATCGGGTGACAGTACTTACAAGCTCGTCTGACATCGAAACCGATGCAACCCTGCGCACAAGAAGAAACTTATTGGTTTCTACTCTACTCTTACTCCTAAGGTTTGGCGGCGTGGCGCAAAAAAAGAGACTTGTATTGATTGATTGATGATTCTTGATTACAACATCCTAGGCTTTATTTATACCCTGGAGCAATCTAAAATCCTAATCAACTACGACATGAACCAACCGTTATAAATATTCTAAAACTACTAAAAATAAACCTCCACGCTTTCCACGCTTTCCCTTATTTGGTGGAGTCGATTCTACTTTAGATCGAATTCCTTTTGGCCCTCTATCGGCTTCTAGGATCCGGTTGTCCGTAGTTGGCCTTGGTCAAAGACGGGATCAACCGACTTTCTCCTGCAACTTCATCGGCTATCGGAATCTTATCTTCAAGGGTTCACTTACGTAATTATACAAAGGGGATTGTTCGGATAGTAATATATATAATAGAATTTATCACAGTATGCATCCTGCTACGTAGTACTATAATAGAATTTATCACAGTATGCATCCTGCTACGCAGTACTATCGCAGTGCAATCTTTTTGTTTTTTCGAAAAGTGGGCAGGAGCATCCTTTAAGAGGAAGAGGCAACCAAAGTCTTACAAAGTTGCTATTACATGATAAAATGAAACTCACAAACACTAAGTGAAAAATCCATTAAGCAAAAATATTTCTGGGCTCCTACACGCTTGCCTACGCAAGGCAATCACTTGCTTGATAAATGTCACCACCTGCAATGGCTGATCCGATCTTCCTTCAAATAAATATGCGCCAATTCCTCTGTTTTCAAATGTTCGACGCCATGCGCATATGAAGCTCTGAACTCAGAAGAGCAGTGACATAGACAAAACTTGCATCGTTAGATTCCAGCAGTCTCTGCACATGACGCATGTATACACCAGTTAATGTCTAAATAAAATGAATCAAACAGAACAGAACCCAACATTACTCTCAACTAACGTGACTGATGTTTCCACGCATACATTATTGGTATATACCTGGTTAATTCAGGGAACAAGATAGATTTGTTTGAGTTATGGGTTATTTAATTTTGCATTCTCTACATGATTCACCCACCGAAATTACTAGCTAGTACATTGGTAACATTCGTTTTGCGCAGGCAAAGATTGGTTTGGTCACTACTCAAATTTTCTGTCTTGTTTGGATAAGCAGGGATCACTTGGATTGATACGGTACGGAGGAGGATCTTAGTTACCTGATCACTCGTACAACTTCTTCTTAGGAAAGTGCTGGATATTTTGCCAATTTATATGGCCTTTTTCTTTACAGGACGCCTTGTCCTTGCCAACATCAACAAAGGTAATCTCCTCAAGAGACAGGGGCAGTGTTGGCAGTAGCTCGATGTTCTTGCAGCTTCTGATGACCAACTTCTGGAGCGACCTGAGGCCCTCCATATTATCTGGCAATGCATCCCAGATGCACGAGACGATGCGGAGCAATCGCAGACGAGCGAAGAAATCGCTATCTTCAGGAATCGATAACAGCCGCCTGCATTCACATAGTTCAAGCTTGTCCAGGTGCTTTGGGGCATCCGTATGCTGCTGGCTCAACATCCAACTAGGATACATTGAGCCGCAGAAGTACCAGATGCACAGCTGCACAAGATGCTCCGGTGGGCAAAGGCCCTCAAGTACCTCCGTTTCGACGTCTGGACTGCAGGTTTTCTCGTTGAAGTCCAGCACCAGCACTCTGAGCCGATTCTTGCGGGCTAGCTGGGCTTCAAGAGCTTCCTCTCTGCTTCCGACGATTCCAAGACTGCTTATCCTCAGGGTACCTCGAAGCTTGTTCAGGTGCTTCAGCTGATTTAGCTCGTACCCAGGTTCCTTCACTTCTCTGAAGTGTGGCATCGTCTGGAGAGTGACGCCAGCTTGCCAATGTTGGGAAAATTCAGACTAGAATAGCAGTGCCGCAGATGGATGAGATCGGCCACATCTTCTGCACAGGATAATCGGAGATCACTATCTAGGATCTGCATGTGGTAAAGCTTGCTAATTGTGCTTGGGATAATCAGCTTCAGGATGTTGGTAGAACGAAACCTGATATAACGTAGATGCTTCAGCTAATCAATGGATGCTGGGATTGAGAACACTAGTTTATGGTGCCCTCGTACTTTAACGATCAGGACCCGCAGTTTCCTCAGCCTCATCAGCATACTCTCAAAGACATCTTCGAAAATCAAGTCATTTTCACTGTATTTAAAAGGTGCTGCAACCATTTTAGCCATACTCCCGCCCAACTCCTCAAGGATCAGGGTGCGAAGATTTCCCAACCCCACAAGTTTCCCTGTGATATCTGCTCTATCATGGGTCTCAATAAACAGATGCCGGACCTCTGTTGGGATATCTTTTGGCAAGCCATTAACATAAATTCTGAAGAAGTCAGTTCCAGCAACCCTCTCCGCCAGCTCATGCAGCAGATCATGAATTGTGAATTGCTCAGTACCAATGATTGTTCTTTGTACTTGGAGGAATGAGAATGTCAGTAACTCGTCAAAGTAGCGCTTGCCTAAATCCTCCATGTCCTCTGTTGCATCACTGGTCTTTACAAACCCTTGTGCTATGCACAGTTGAACCAATATCTCTCGTTTCAACATGTATCCTCTAGGAAATGCTACAGTACTCAAAGCATCGCCTGATGTCTGCACCAAGTTGCTGATAGCTCCACCACAGTGCTCCCATGGTCTCACTCAGCACGTCAAGGTTTGCTGTTGTTTCCCAGAAATCGATACTTCTGTTCCTCTGAAGCCTCTTTGCTACTGTTACCGCTGCAATAGGTGATCTGAACGACCGAAACGGCGACCAGAGGAGGTGAATGGGCGCAAGTTCAAAAAATAAAGTTTAACACTTCCCCTTCCTCTCAAAACCTAATTAAATCACGTTTTTCAAATCTGGACAGAATACTGTTTCCTTAATAAAAAAGATATGGACGAAAATCCGTAAGACCGATCAACCTAAAAATTTGACAGAAAAATCCATACAAAATTATGCAACTAACCCAACTGGAATCATGTCAATCGGACTTTCGGATCTTGAGATATTAAAGGAACAAGCAGACTGTATCAGACAATGACGAGAATAGATTAAGCTCTAATAAGATGCCCTAGCATGATTTTAGATGGATCAAATCAATCTTAACCTCAGCACAACATGACGCACAAGCACATAGATTAATTCACTAATATGAAAAATTGAGACAAGTAATGTGCTTACAAAAGTGCATCTAGCCTCCGCCCAAACATCCTCCCTCTCTTAATTGGAGAGATCAATAAAAATCCCTCACTTAGATTGAAACCCTAGGCTAGACTAGAGAGAGATGAACAGTAATCGCGATGAACAGTAATCGCGAGTTACTGTAGCGCTGAGTTACTGTAGCGCCGAGTACTGTAGCGCCGCCTGTAGCAAAAGGGCTCAAACTCTCTCAACCCTAGGTGCCACGTATTTATATCCTTAGGGTGGCACGGCCTATTTACACATAACCCCCTACGCTAAATAAATTTAACGTAGGTGCGTAAATTCCAGTTACGTCCTCCATGACAAATTCCGCGATGTCCGCGATTCCTCCATCTCCGTGATGTGATCCTCGCGATGTCGCCGCACGACCATCCGAAATCGTATCGCGATCGCCGGAATTTCCATCTTCGGCCAACGCTCGCCGCACGAGCGTCCCGGTACGATGCATGGCTTTATGGCTCAACCAGCGAACCCCGGATTTTGTGGTGTAATCCGAAAACCTCCCTTGACATCCTCTCGTCGTGTAGCCAGGTACAGTAGACGTACACCGCACGATCGCCTGTCCCTCGAACGCGAGCCTTGATCCACCCTTCACCGTCCCACGGTTCGTCGGCATGGCATCCTATCCCCGTTCTTCACTCGTCGCCGCATGCACCTCGTCTCCACCTGTCACCTGCAACCACACCTGCCAAGAGACACGTCACACGCACACCGTGTTGTCAATCGCTCATCACCAAGGTACTAGCCCACCGGCATCTCATAATCTGTGGAGCTTTTCCACAATCCTCTCCCAATCCTTTCGTACTCTCCATCGTCATCAACTGCACCTTGTATAGCATGATGCATGAACAATGATAAGTAGTGGTCCTTTCCCAAATCTGGTATTGGAATTTGCTCCTGAGCACCCAGAGCTGTAGCTGCATCTTTTGTTTGAGCTGTCACCAGGATTCTGCTTCCAAGCTGTCCAGCATTGACTGCATCAAGTAAAATATGCCATTCCTTCTGATTCCTGTAGTTGACCCAGACATCATCCAGTACCAACAGGAAACATTTGCCTTTCAATTTTTCCTTCAACTCATTGTGTAAACTTTTAAGACCTTTGGTATGGGAGGGTCGACTTTGAGTGATCTTCTCCAGCATATCACGAAATACACCATCCAATCTGAAAGTCTTAGACACATGGATGAACATTATAGGGTCGAAATGGTTACCTTCAGCCTCTTCATATTCACAGATGTACTGTGCTAGGGTACTCTTCCCCGACCCTGCAATGCCATATATGCCGACCAAAGAATAGCATTTACTAGTACTGGAGCTTGCTGCATAAGCATTGGATCCTTTTCAAAGCATGCCACATATATGCTTACGCTCCTTCTCTCGACCGAATACCTTATGTTCAATGCTTCTGTACAAGTCGTCAATATCCTTCTGTTTCCTGTTTCTTTCATTGTCAGTATGCTTCACAGAAAGTTTGCTGATGCTGCTTTGCTGCTTCAACAGATGTGATTTCCTTGAGCCATTGGCAATATATTCTATCTGCTCTATTCTTTCCCTCAAGCTTCTTTTATCTAATGCACTGCCATCCTTCTGCAAGGAGTAAATCTCATATGATTATAAATCCTAGCCGTGTATTCAAATTATTAATCTTATGTTGTTTCATGAGAATGTCTTTCTTTAAACGTTAATATTACTCATTCTAGAATGTGCGCAATCAAACATTATTTTGAATATGGCAGCTAGTGTATACAGGATTGGGAAACTGACCAAATCTGCATGATATTCCAAGCTACTCCAATTGATAAAAAAACAACTGTTTGATGCTAAATGATACTAAACCTCTTCTGCAACATCAAATGAAGAATTGAGAGTAAAAATATTCCAACAACTAGACTCTTAATTATTTATTCTCAAACACGAGCAGGAGAACTAGACTCTTAATTTTCTTCCATTTTTCCTTTTTTGCTATGCTGCGAATCAAGTGTACTGTTGAGGTCTTCATTTGGTCAGTCCTCTGTATAGAATCTTTGTGAATACTCCAACAACTACGCTGTGCCCCTTGATACTAACTTTGAGATTATAAAAAAAAAAATAGACCACAGGAAGAAGATGTCCCCCAGCCTCTGTCTTAAGAAAGGATACTAACGAACGATTTCAAAATAGGTATTCACAAGACTGAGCAGAGTAGGCGTCCTCTGTACTGGAGGCTCTACCAAACAAGCTACTCCTTGGTTGTCACATCGAAATTAAAGAAAAGAGACTCCCATGCATAAAAACAAGATTATATTGTGAAACAAAATGCCAAGCAGCAGGTAGATTCTACAAGACGACAGCACATGCATTTGCTGCTAGAGTAGTGCTAGCAGCTTGAATGAGATGGTGCTACTGGTAGTACCTGGTTAGCCACAATGGCATCAGCCAGCCGCATGTGTATGGATCGAAAGCATTTGATTATGTTGAGGATGAGGTGTGTGGACCATCCACGGATCCTTTGAAGCCGGGAAATGGACACTGTGTCGGAAATTGGTAGCAGCGCACCTGATGTGGCACCTCTGAATTGGCCCAGCTGACGGTACCATCCCTGTGCGCATTGCAGCACCAGAGCCTGAGCCATGTCTTCTGGAGGTGCTTCACCCAGCTTGCGGCTGCTGCTGAGCGATTCAGCACCCACACTGACATTCCTCTCGATAAGGTGATAATCGACGAGATCCAGAATGTCTTCCGCTTCATACAAGGCAGACTTGAGATCCTTCGTCAGCTGGTTGAGAATTATCAGATCAGATTCAGATCCCTTGTCCTTGGCTGCCCTCAGCAACCTCTGCTCCTCTACGTCTCTCAGCGTCAGCTTCAGGTTCAGGATGGTGTGGATCTCCAGGTCCCGGAGCTTTCTTGATGTGTTATTATAAGCGGGGCGTGAAAATAACCTGTCGAAGAGCAAGCTGATGATGGGTGACAGCTGTTACGAACGACATATAGGAATATGAAGTAAAGAATCAAGTCACAGAGGAGACACACGATTTAACGTGGAAAACCCCTCCGATGTGAAGGGGAAAAACCACGGGCACCAGCCAGCAATAATCTCACTATCTCAAGAGTTTTGGGTTACACGCCTATGACGCTTACAAGAGAATCAAGTCTCCACGAAACCCTAGCAAAGGTGTATATACCGTTCCGTACCGCGGGGGGCTCCGCCCCCGCACCTCCTCGAGCACAGGGGCGAGACCTGATGGCTCCGGCCCAAGCCTCCGGCGACGGGGCTCCGCTCCGTCAGAAGCCCGGCCTATATCCTGGAGTGAATTTGGAACAACTCCAACAAACTCCACCTTGAGACAAATTCATCTTGTATCATAAATCAACCCTTCATCCTGAACATAACAAAGATAGAAAACCACTGGTGCTAACAATAGTCTCTTGGACTATCCAATTAAACCAACTAAGCTTGAGCACAGCTCAAACTTAGCAACAGGAACATGCTTTGTCATCATATCAGCAGGATTATCATGAGTACTAATCTTGCATACCTTCAGCTTACCTTCTTCAATCACATCATGCACAAAATGATACTTGATATCTATGTGCTTAGTTCTCTCGTGGAACATCTGATCTTTAGTGAGGTAAATTGCACTTTGACTGTCACAGTGCAAACTTATGCAAGATTCAACTCCACAAAGCTCAGTGTACAAACCTTTCAGCCAAATTAATTCTTTGCACGCTTCACAAATAGCCATATATTCTGCCTCAGTAGTAGACAAGGCAACAACTGACTGTAAAGTAGCCCTCCAACTCACAGCACAACTGCCAACAGTAAACACATAACCTGTAAGTGATCTTCGCCTGTCCAGATCAGCAGCATAATCAGAATCCACATAGCCAATAAGACCCTTATCAGTTCTTCCAAACTTTAAATAGGAATCTGTTGTGCCTCTGAGGTACCTGAAAATCCACTGAACTTCCCTCCAATGTTCTTTGCCAGGATTAGACATATATCTACTAACAAGACTCATAGCATATGACAAATCTGGACGAGAGCAAATCATGGCATACATCAAAGACCCAACAGCACTAGAATAAGGAACCCTTGACATGTATTCAATCTCTGCATCTGTACTAGGACACTGAGCAGCTGACAACTTAATGTGAGGTGCAATAGGGGTACTAACAGCCTTAGCATTTTGCATGTTGAAACGCTGAAGAACTTTCTTGATATAATTTTGTTGACTAAGAAATAGCAAACCAGATTTTCTGTCTCTACTAATTTCCATACCAAGAATTTTTTTAGCACTACCAAGATCTTTCATATCAAAACTACTACTCAATAGCTTCTTTAACTTAGTGATTTCAATCTTACTCTTGGCAGCAATCAGCATATCATCAACATATAACAGCAAATATATAGGTGATCCATTAACATGCTTGATGTAAACACAGCTATCATACTTAGATCTTTTAAAACTGTATGATAACATAAATGAATCAAACCTCTTGTTCCACTGACGAGGGGACTGTTTCAAACCATACAAGGATCTCTTCAACTTGCACACATATTTTTCCTTGCCAGGCACTATGAACCCTTCTGGTTGGTCCATGTATACGTCCTCCTCAAGCTCTCCATGCAAAAACGCAGTCTTCACATCTAACTGCTCAAGCTCAAGATCATGTGAAGCAACAATACTAAGGAAAGTACGAATTAAACTGTGTTTTACCACTGGAGAGAAAACATCATTGTAGTCAACACCCGGAATTTGACTGTAGCCTTTAGCAACTAACCTTGCCTTATACTTTGGAGGCTCGCTTGGAGATAAACCCTCCTTTCTCTTGAAGATCCATTTGCAGCTGATGGTCTTCTTATTCTTACGCAAAGGTACAATCTCCCATGTACTATTCTTCTCAAGAGACTGCATCTCCTCATGCATAGCAGAAATCCAATTCTCAGTATCACCACAACGAATAGCTTCTTTATAGGTTGCTGGCTCATGAACATTCTTCACCTGTTCAGCACAACTCAAAGTATAGTAAGACAAATTACACTCTTCAATAAGACGCTTAGAAGGTGCAATTGTCCTTTTTGACTTGCGTTGAGCAATGGGTAAATCCTCCTCTAACTGCAAAATAGGAGGAGTTTGCTGAACATCATCATGAGCATCATCCTCAGCAACATCATTATCATGGTCACCATGCTCATCAATAGGCTCCACCTGCACACCTGTATCTATTGGAGGTATGCCCTAGAGGCAATCATAGAGATGATGATATTCCATTTGTATCATTTGTATATTGTGTTCATTGAATATCCATTAAAGGCTACTTGAATTGATTTGCAATTATGTGAATTGTATGTGAAACTCTTTACTTGTATGGTTATTCTAAAGTTGTCCCTAGTCGGAGTTCATGTGAGGACACACATGAATATTAGACTAGCACATATATTAGTTGATGACTATGTTTCACAAGTCATGGACATGGAGATGTTGAACTAATAATGTGGACACATGTGGAGACATCTGCTAGGACTGACCCAACACGAGAAGTAGTTCTCTCTTTAAACAACATATACGCTTTGTCCTTAGACCTAATATTGTCGCATGTATTCTAGATGTGGATCGACCTACTTAGGGGCTATCAAACGCTACGCCGTAACAGGGTAGTTATAAAGGTAGCTTTCGGGTTTGTCAAGAAGCATGCTATGAGACATGGTCAATCAAGATGGGATTTGCCCCTCTCTGATTGAGAGTGATATCTCTGGGCCCCTCGAGTGATCGGATCCGAAAATGCATGGCCATGCTACGTACGGTTAAGAGTTAACCTACAAAGGGATTCCGAATCACAGGATCGAGAAAGAGCGGTCGGCTTGAAGCTAGACCAAATATCGTGAGGCAAAGGGAATAGCATGTATATTATGTTGTGATGGTTCGTCTGATATGATCTTCGTGTGCGTATAGGAGTTGGCACGTCTTGCTAGAGGCCGCTACCGACTATTGGGCCGAGTAGGAGTACTCGGGCCATGTCTATACGTATCCGAACCTATAGGGTCACACACTTAAGGGGCTGGAAGCCCAATTCGGATCTGATCCGAGTTGGATTAGGTTTAGAAGTACTAATGGGCCTCAGACCCAGAGGCCCGTCAGGAACCTCTATAAATAGAGGGGTGGGGGCGCCCTAGGGTTTACACCTTTTTGGCGAAACACACCTGCCGCGCCTCCCACGCCCTCGCCTGTTGCAACTCGCGGATCTAGCAGTCCGGCTTGCGACGCTTCCTCCCTACACGTTTGGATACCTTGGAGGTGTTGCGCCTGCAGCACTTGGACGAGCCGCCGATGAGCCGACGACGAGCCGCGGCACGGGAGGCGATCTTGCTGCACGTGGACGAGCTGCTGAGGAGCTGCTGGACGTTGACGTGATCGACTACGTACGACTACGTGATCGTCTTCACTGCATCGACGCATATCTACATCTTCCGCACCAGTAGTGCGTCGAGTGGTAATCCCGTGATCCTCATACGGCAGTTCTTCCTGGTTTTACGCGGTAGAAATTTTGATTTGCGCTAGTGTAGCCTACCTCGTATCCCAACAGTATCATCATCAACATGCTCCACCTGCATGCGCATACGCTGCAGCTCTTTTTCTGGAACATGATCTGAGGGAAAACTGTCAGTAAACATCACAGATTCATTGAAAACAACACTCCTGCTCATAAAAGTCTTTTCTGTTTCAGGATTCCACAATTTATAGCCTTTGACTCCCGAACTATAACCAAGGAAAAGACACTTAACAGCTTTAGGCTCTAATTTTTCATTATCAACATAAGCATAAGCAGTGCATCCAAAAACTTTCAACTGTGAATAATCAGCAGGCGTACCAGACCATACCTCAATGGGAGTTCTTTTATTTAGTGGAATAGAAGGCGACCTGTTTATCAAGTAACAGGCAGTATTAGCAGCTTCAGCCCAAAAATGCTTGCTCATCCTGGCATTAGACAGCATGCAACAGGCCTTGGATATGATGGTTCTGTTCATACGTTCGGCCACACCATTCTGTTGTGGAGTATGGGGTATGGTGTGATGCCTAACAATGCCTTCCGATCTGCAATAATCATTAAATTCACGCGAACAAAATTCTCCACCATTATCAGTACGAAGCAATTTTACCTTCCTTTCAGTTTGTCTTTCTATCATTACTTTCCAGTCCTTAAAAGCAGCAAAAGTATCATCTTTCTGTTTCAGAAAATAAGGCCAAACCCTTCTAGAGTAATCATCAATAATTGTAAGCATGTAACGAGCACCACCAAGTGAGGACTTACGGAAAGGGCCCCATAAATCAGCATGAACATAATCAAGAGTACCTTTAGTGGTGTGAACAGAAGTGTTGAAATGTACCCTTTTATGCTTCCCGAAAATACAATGCTCACAAAACTTTATTTTACTCGAAGTGCAGCCATCCAGCAGTCCAGCAGGTTTCTCTTCATCAATTCTGCCATACCATGGTGACTCATATGTCCCAGACGCATATGCCAAAGGTTAATTTTACTAGGTTCATCATTACTAACAGCAGCAACAGCGGAATCAAAACCAGGTAAAGTACACCCTCTAAGGACATATAACTTTGCAGAATTAAGATCACCTTTCAAGCAAACAAGAGTACCTTTTGATACCTTCAGAACACCATCTGAACCGGAATATTTGTAACCTTCTGCATCAAGCGTGCTCAATGAGATAAGATTTCTGGACATCCCTGGTATATACCTGAAATTTTTCAGCATGCGTGTCATGCCAACATCAGTCTTGATCTGAACTGATCCAATCCCCACAATGTCACACGGGTTATCATCTCCCATCCACACAACATCCCCTTTCTGCACAGGCTTATACGAGCTAAACAAATTTTTGTTAGTGCAAATATGAAATGAACATGCGGAATCGAGAATCCATTCATCATGACCAGCAACACAACCAGCAAATACTACCAGACAATCTCCAGAATCTTCATCAGACGCAGCAGCAGCAACAGAGACCTTACCAGTCGACTTGTTTTTCCTCTTCTCCTTATTCTGTACTTTTCTGCAATCCTCAACATTATGATTTGTCAGCTTGCAATAAACACAGAACTTTTTATTACCATACGACTTGGACTTTGAATGGCCTCTCCTTTCGTAGTTCTTTCTTCCATCATTGCCATCATTGGAGGATCTGTTTTCAGTTCTGCCTCTCACATACAAAGCCTCGCCCTTGGAGGACGACGTCCTGTCATTCTGCACCATGCCTCTCATCTTCTCCCTAGACTAGAGAGCCTCATAAACTTCCTTTAGGGTTAGTTCATCACGGCTCAAAAGTATGGTGTCACGAAAATTTGCATACGAATTTGGCAAAGAACATAGCAGTAAAAGACCTAAGTCCTCGTCATCATACTTCACCTCCATCGACACTAGGTCGGCGACGATCTTCTTGAATTCAGCGATGTGGCTCATCACTGAATCCTCCTCCTTCATCTTCAGGGTGAACAGCTTCATCTTCATCTGCATCTTACTGGTTAGATCCTTGGACATGCAGATCGATTCCAGTTTCAGCCATAGTTCTGCAACAGTTTTCTCTTTCAGACACTCCTGCAAAATATCATTATGAAGATGCAACTGTATTAGGGCGAGCGCCTTCTGATCCTTGCGGATCTCTTCTGGAGTCCACTCGGCCTTCCTCTTTCCGAAACTATCCAGCGCCTCATCATAGTCATGAGTCTGCGCCAGAATCCCCCGCATCTTGACTTGCCATAGCGAGAACCGCGTGTCGTAGTTCAGCAGCGGAAGATCGAACTTCATCGATGTCGTCATGAACCCTAACAGCAACCAAAGCTCTGGTACCACTTGTTATGAACGACGTATAGGAATATGAAGTAAAGAATCAAGCCACAGAGGAGACACACGATTTAACGTGGAAAACCCCTCCGATGTGAAGGGGAAAAACCACGGGCACCAGCCAGCAACAATCTCACTATCTCAAGAGTTTTGGATTACACGCCTATGGCGGCTTACAAGAGAATCAAGTCTCCACGAAACCCTAGCAAGGGTGTATATACCGTACCGTACCGCGGGAGGCGGAGCCCCCCGCACCCCCCCCCCCCCCCCCCCGAGCACAGGGGCAAGACCTGATGGCTCCGGCCCAAGCCTCCGGCGACGGGCCTCCGCTCCGTCAGAAGCCCGGCCTATATCCTGGAGTGAATTTGGAATAACTCCAACAACAGCAACCAGCCTTTTACAATGACACCCCAGCCCAGCCCTGCAATCATCCATGTCTGTCCCATGGAATGCTGTTCTTTCCAAGGAGATGAGTGAATGAAGCAGGGAGAAGGATGATGCATCGCTCTGCACAGGCAGCTCTCGGAAATACTATGCTTATCGTGGCTGCTTTATTTAAAGTCTGCTCATGCACAGCTAGCTATAAAATAAGTGAGAGTAATTAAGACGAGCGTTATAGCGACTTGCTTTATTTGATATATATGCACTTGTTGGCATCATGTATCAAATTGAAGAATTTGATGTTGTCGATACATGCTTTCAATTGGCTCAGGTCTTCTAGTTTACCGGGCAACTACTCCCGTTTAAACAAATGAGCAAGAAGACGCCGCAGAGGAGCAACAAGTCTTTGCCCAAGATTCAGAATCGCCTATGCGTAGCAGCAAATGACTCTAGACTTCGTATTCACAGATTTTTCACAGCATCAATGTTACCACCAGCAGCGACATTTCTGGATAAAAAAAAAGCAAGGACAGGTAGACTGCGGTCACAAGTCGTCCAATCTCCTTTGAATTTTTCATCGATTTCTTTGCTTCTCGAGTTCTTCCATGAGTTGTTTGAGTTACCACGTGTAAGAGGGTACTATCATCGAAACCCTCTCTTAATATTGTGACAAAATAACGTCAAACAAAGATGTTCCACATCCTGTTCATGCTCATGCCACCATCGCCAGATCGACTTGGCTAGGTGCTTGCCACGGCTTGCCACAGCGCCCTGCCGGTGCCACGGCGGACGTATAGTCCGGGAAGATGCGGTCGGATAGCTTGTAGAGGGTGTGGATGCAATACACTGCATCGTCGCAGGCTAACTGAGGATTCGTTGCTCCATTGGGGCGATGAACAGATGAAAAATGCGTAGGAGACAGATGTTGACTGGGGTCTAGGTAGAAAAGAAGAGGTCGCCAATCGCTGGGTCGTACCTCAGGGTTGCCGCGCGTTCTTCTCCTTTCGCTGCGTTCTTGACACATTGACAGCAGCCAGAACTGCAGCAGGGGAGAAGCTGATGGGTACAAGGGTAGCGTAGCAATGGACCAATGGTTGGCTCTGTCCCGGTTGGGCCGAATCTGAACTTCTGGGCTAGCGGTACCTTGTAAGGCCAAAATATGCAGCCCAGGGCCCAATTGGATTTGATCCTTGGAACGTTTCCAATGGCCGCCTCTACATGCTCCAGTTTTCTCATTAAAAAAATGCTCCAGTAAAATATAATCAGTCAATTAGGGTCTAATTGGTTGGATTTCAATTTTTGCCGAATCAAAATCTTGTCATGCCCTAAAAACTTTGGCTATCAATAGGTTCATTACCAAAAATTGATATACCAATATTTATAGCTAAAACTAAGACAAATCACTAGAAACTTCTAAAACTTAAAAGGATGGAAAGTATTGGTTGCCATACATTGCCACCAAACCAAATAGATACCAAAATTTTTTGCTCTAACTTTAATATACCCTGATTTTGACAAGCCTTAATTTTGGCATGTCCAAATTTTAGCTTGGCACGAAGCGGAACCGAACCAATCAGGCTCTTGATTTTCGTCCCACAAGGAACAACAACTCAACAAGGCCTTCCACTGACAGTCCCTCACTCCCTCCCTGGCGCGCTATCTACTTCTTTCAACTAAGACAAGCCTAAAGTATCTTTGCTTGGCTCTCCACCGGTTACACTAAAATACCAAATACGTATATAGATATAAATCACTTTGTTTTCAAGTTCATGAACAGTACTTATATCTATATATACAGATATACACCTTGGAAGTCGTAACAAGGCTATGTTTGTCTTACATTATTTTCCACGAAGACAAAGTATATTTGTAAAATGTACTATTTTCCAACTAAGACAAGCCAAGCCTAAGGTATATCAGTGGTAGTACTTTTTTTAACATGAATAAAATCTCCAAGAAGTAGTAGTAGTACACCTTTCGCACACAACACAAGTGACGTCTAGGAAAGTAGGAAATCAAGCTGGGTCTCAGAATATAACTTCGACTAATACTTTTCGTTACAAGAAAAAATTCAAAGTATAGAAAAATTATACGTGTAT
Organism: Setaria italica; assembly: GCF_000263155.2. Classification (NCBI taxonomy): domain Eukaryota; kingdom Viridiplantae; phylum Streptophyta; class Magnoliopsida; order Poales; family Poaceae; genus Setaria; species Setaria italica. The sequence continues at coordinate 26,577,246 of NC_028455.1, read as the reverse complement.
AACGTACACTACATTTGAAGACAAATACACTCGTATCGTTTTCAAAATATAGAAACTTAACACAAGAAAAAAAAGGTAATATGTAACCTATATTTAGAATCACTTCCATCCACGTGAAACATATGCATCATCCTTGAAGAACTTGTTACAATCGCACTGGCATACTACTAGTAGTCTACTTAGTACTATCCTTGAAGACCCGTGCCATCAATCATCATCGCCACGCCATGATCATCTTCAAGACCTGCGCTGCTTCTTCCTCTCCTCCTTCTCGTCCCTAGCATCCCTTATCTGCATCCACAAGCGTGTGCTCTCATCAACCTGGCACTCCCTCCAGAGCCAATCCATGGTGGCCTTGTCACCCTCCATGAAGGTGCGGCGGAACACGTCCCTCGTGAGCTTCACGGATACCGCCTCAGCCAGCCTGCTGCCGTCGCGGGGCCCTGCTACTCTGGACCTGGACCCGGCGATGGCGAGGGACTCCGCGCGCGCTGCAATGCAACTACTACATGGACTTTCCTTGAACCGCAGACGATCTTGCTACTTCGAACTTAAGATAAAAAGATTTAGATCCAGGGGTGGTAATGGATCTCTGGAACTATTTATTTGATCCGGTATTTATTGAGCTCGATTCTTAAATTTATTAGACTAAATTAAAGAGCCATTTACCGCCAGGAACCCTATCCATCTTCCGGAAGGTGGATATTGAACCTTCCAATGTTTAAGATTAGTGCAAGTTATTTTTAACCGTCCGATTTATATACCAGTTACTGTCTAGACTTTTTCTTTGTCCCTTTCTCCGTTCCGTTTCGTCTCGTTCCCCTCCGGGTCGTCACTCGTCAAGGAGGCGATTCCGAAGGCAAGTCCTCCTGGTTCATTTTGGGAGGCGAACTCGAGGGCAAGCTAGGGTTTCCCATCATCGTTCGTCAGCGGAGGTAACTCTTTGAGGTGAGTTAGGGTTTTGTTTTGGCGGTCGATTTCTTCAGGGATTACTTCGATCCATTTGTTTCGGCGGTGGATTTCCACTCCTGCTACTGACTCTTTTGTTCTGATATCTGTAGCTTATTCATTCCTTTTTTAAAGATTGGTCATCAAAAGTCACCTGCAATCTGTTCGTTCAAAAAAAAATTACCTGCAAATCTGTGTAGAAAGGATGAATTTGTTTCTAGGTTCTTCGTAGGTTCTGGATTCCCAAACCGATAGGTATCATTCGTTCCCCAATCTATGTTTCATTCGGTCCTGGTTGTGGGTCATTCGACGAATTCATGGCTGGTTTCTTTCTTAGTTTCGCTCCCCCAATCGATAGCTATGATTCGTTCCCCATTTCCCACTCAGTTGATCCTGGTTGTGTGATTCCTTGATCCTGTGGCATGTAGAACATCGATTCTTAATTAGCATGGTGAACTTTCGTACCGTGGGGAGCTCGCCTTTTCCCCTGGTTGTTTTAGTAAATCCCAACCTGTGTTACTGTACGTAGTGGTATGCATTGCTCCGTGGAGTTTTATGGGGCCATGCGGGGAAGGTGTTTCTGGAAATGAATAGACGAGCCATTATTTAGTTTTGTCAATTTTGGTTATCTAGCAACAAGTCTGATATCTTCTCCACTGTTTTTGTCCCCGCTGGACTGTGATTTGGCTTTATGTGTGCCTTCTAGGTGCGTCTCATGCTTGGTTTATGCTAGGTCGCAAAATTCTAATTACCTGCTATCTCATTCCATTGGGGTTGCTTGATAGTTTTGTTTATAATGGCCCACTTCACTAACTCCATTTTTTTAAGTTTGGTTCATTTCCCATGTTGCCCAAACAATTTTATACTTCTTAACCCTCCCAATCATGAGTGGTTCCCTAATTATTGGTTTTACTCACCATGTAGTACAAATACAACACTAGCAACATATCATTTAGGTCTTTTCTTTGTTTGTATCAGACTTGTCTATTATGTTCTATGGTCATCATAGTTTTGTAGTATTTTTTAATGTTCCCATTGGGTTTTTACAGAACGTAAAGTTTTAGTTGGTGAGATTGTCACTAACAGAAGACACAATAGATACCAAGAGCCTTTGCATCGGATTCCTCTGCACTAGAATCTTAAAGTGGATTAAGGTAAGCAAGTAACATTTGTTTGACATGCACCAACATTTTTCTATGTTTTTCTAACTGTTTTTATACTCTAACCAACATTTTTCTTGAGAATGACCAACATTTCTTTACATACACAAACATTTTCTTGTAACTTATATCTGAACACACACCAACATTTTCAGATTTTGATCAACACTTTTATGTTGCAGAACATTTTTCCACACTCTCCAACAATTTATTTGACATACACCAACATTTTTCTTGATACACCAACATTTCCTTTAAATAATTCAACATCTATTGATGGTTTCCAACATTTTTTCAGCATATACCATTATATTCTTAAAACTGTTTTTCAACTATTACCAACATTTTAGAATCTGCTCAACTTATTTTTGAACGTGTCTCCAACATTTTCTTTATGTTTCCCAACATTTTTTACCTAAATCAACATTTATTGACGATTGCACACGATTTTACCATAGTCTCCAACATTTTGTTGACCACTGTCAACAATTTTTTCATACACATGTTTTTTCTTTAACTTAATTTTTAGATATTCACCAATATTTTTTAATATTATCCAAATATTTTATTGACATATGAACATATTTTTTACCTTATTCCGGTGATACTGACCAATAATTTATTTGACATTCACCAACATTTTGCTTGATAGACCACCATGTCCTTTACATAATTCAACATTTTTTCAACATATACCAATATATTCTTAAAATATTTAACCAACATTTTTCTACACTCTCCAACATTTTCCCAGTAATAGCCAATAATAGCCAACATTTTTGTTGACATGCATAGAACATTAATCAGGAAGCCCAGGTCACATCACCAACATTTCTTAATATTGAACAACAATTTTTTTGACACACTTCAACATTTTTATATAACTTATTTTTGGACACATCACTAACATTTCTTGATATACATTTACATTTTTCTATAGCCTAGTTTTGAACAAAGCACTAACATTTTCTTGATAGTGACCAACAACTTCTTGACATACATCAACATTTTTACACAATCACCAGTTTTTTGTACACAAACTAAATTTTATAGATGTTTGCCAACATTTTTCTACACGAAACAACATTACCTTTAGAGTGATCAACATTTTCCCACATACACTAACTATTTTATTTAACTTATTTTTACGACAATCACCAACATTTTATTGATGTTGACCAACTTTTTTGACAAATACATAAAAACAATTTCTTCATAGTGATCAACATTTTATCACATGCACAAACATTTGTGTATAACTTATTTTTGGACAAATCAACATTTTTTGATGGTTGTAATTTTTTTGGTACACTCACCACATTTTTCTTTAGAGTGAATAACATTTTATCATGTACACCAACATTTTTCTTTAACTTAGTTTTGAGACACTGACCAACATTTTCTTGATATTAACCAACATTGTTTCGAATACACAAACATTTTTATTCAAAGTGATCAACATTTTATCTCGTACACCAATTTTTTTCTTTACCTTATATTTTAGACACTCAACATCCTTTCTTGATATCCTGAAAAAAATTGGACATACACCAACTTTTTTATAACTTATTTTGGACACACCAATAATTGTTGATGTTATGCAACATTTTTCTAAACTCGCCAATGTTTTATACCAGGTTTGTTACAAATTTTCTTTCTATGTTTTATTTAAAGTTACCATTAGTTCTCCCTAGTTCAACATTTCTATCTAACCACTTCAACATTGTTGAGAATCATGAGAAGATGGTCGGTCACAATTGTTGTTTCCAAAACTGACTATAATCTTACATTTATAATTAACAGGTGGAGTAACACTTCATGAGAAGATGGTAGATTTGTGAGGACTGCTCTTTCTTAGGGGGTGTTTGGCTCAAGAGGGGCTAAAGTTTAGCCCTGTCACATCAGATATTTAGATACTAATTAGGAGTATTAAATATAGTCTAATTACAAAACTAATTACACAGATGGAGTCTAATTCGTGAGACGAATCTATTAATCCTAATTAGTTCATGATTTGATAATGTGGTGCTACAGTAACCATTTGCTAATGATGGATTAATTAAGCTTAATAGATTCGTCTCGCGAATTAGTCTAGGGGTTCTGCAATTAGTTTTATAAATAGCTAGCTAGTACCAGGTGCAGCACCTAGACTCCACCTGAAGCTAATGGGCTTAATTAGACTTTATACTTGTATCTCTTATATACCTTCCGGAATATAAATAGGGACCCCTTTACCACCCCTATTTAGATCACAGCTTGATTGCTCACGTGCTTGTGACCTTGTAATTAAAAGACATCATTATAACTTAGATTAGTCTCAGACTCTCAGCGCAATGTTTCATTGTACAATTACCAAGATCAGGAACTAGGTAACCAACTAAGTATCATGGGAATAAAACTCCTCTACGTGGCCCAACCCCACCATTACCGCCACCACCCCACCATTGCCGTCGTCACCCCCACCCCTACCTGGCCCAACCGGCCTCCTCCACCGCCTGGGCGGCGGCACCACTGCCGCTGGCCTGCCGCCCCCGTGCCCACCACCTCCGCCGGGCCGTCCTGCCGCCCCCGACCTTCCCTCTAGGGCCGATGAGCTCAAATCCCAGAACCCCTAACACCCGAACCAAGAATCCTCGAACTCCTAACCTTACCGGTGCTTACCAAAGATCACCAGAGATGGAGACGATGGGTCGCAGTAGAGGAAGGGAAAATTCAAGTGTCAGCGAGCTTCAAAATGCTCGAGTACAGTTTAGCTTTCCCCAAAGGGATTTAGATCACATCTTGATTGCTCACATGCTTGTGACTTTGTAATAAAAAGATGGTATTATAATTTAGATTAGTCTCAGACTCTCAGTGTAATGTTCCATTGTACAATATCAAGATCGGGAACTAGGTACCGAGCCAACTAAGTGTTATGGGGATAAAATTTCTCTCTTATTTGATGAAACTGCCCCTCATCTAAATAATATTGTGACCTTGTAATAAAAAGACATTATTATAACTTAGGATAAGAAACCTCTAAGAAGTACTCCCTCCGTTTCAAATTCGAGGTCGTTTTAGTTTTTCTAGATACATGATTTTGCCATACACATACATATACGCTTATGTCCTTGAACAACTTCAATCCAAATATAAGATCGTCCTTGAACAAGTTACAAGCGCTCTTGACTCCCTAGAAGCATGGACAGTGTTACCTTAACGGCGACGTCGACGCTGTGGAGGCGCAGGAGCACCGACTCCTTCTATCGGAGGCAGCAGGGGAGTTGATTGCAGGATGCAGGGGGCAGCAATGGGAGCTCTGCGCCGCTACCCATATTTCTACGGTTAGTAGATTTCAAAAGATAGCCTTTTTGTCCCCATAGGCTTCACTTTATGCATATCAACATCTCTTCCTAACATCATGACAGCGATGAACAAAATCTGAAGAAGATATCTACAACTTGATCGGATTTGAGGGCATCCTTGCTGCAACAAAACAAAATGATATCTTTACCACAACAAAAGAAATCTTAGAAAAGGCTTGATTCAGCTGATTCGGCATCTAAAGTGTTAAAGCTTCCCATTAATCAAACACTATACCAAGATTCAGATAACAGCCCCGATTGGCCTCAGGCAGTCAGGCCCCTTCTTTGAACATCCAAGGTAAGCTCACAGATAGTTGGTGCCATCACCATGCCTTGATCACCAGCGCTTCTTCTTCACAATGTGCCCCCACTTGCCGCTGATCCTGATCTCCTTTTCCCGCCTAGCCACCCTTGCCTGCGTATCGTTGCGAATCCTCTCCATAGCCTGAGCAGACCTCCAGAGCCCATCCATGCTGGTCTCGTCACCCTTCATCTGCATGATGGCGTCCTCGGCCACGTCCGGAAGCTTCGAGCACACCATGTAAGCCACCAGTTCGTCGCGCGGCTCCGGAAGTCTGCATGTGGCGACGGCCAGGGACTCAGCGCGCGCCACCCGCTCCCGGAGGGTCTCGTCCTCGCGGAACTCGAGCTCCTCGAAGCTCAGCTCCCAAGAGGTGGCGTCCGGTTCGTAGGTGCGCGCCACGGCCTGCCACAGCGCCCTGCCGGTGGCGTGCCGGACGTAGACCGGGAGCAGGCGGTCCGAGAGCACCGCGAGGATGTGGCCGCGGCACAGCCCGTCGTCGCGCGCCCACTTGGCTGCCTGAGAGCCGTCGCCGCCGGCCCGAGACGGGGGCTCGTCGAAGAGCACGTAGGCGACGTCGACGCTGTGGAGGAGCAGGAGCACCGACTCCTTCCACCGGAGGTAGCCGTCAGCGCCGTCCAGCAGATTGATGGGGAACGTCGCCATCGATCAAAAGCACCTGACGAGGAAAAAGATCAACGAACGATTCATCAACTGGGGGGGGGGGGGGGGGGGGGGTTTTCCCTTGGTTTCACCTTCGTTGCTCACTTGCTCCACTGGGGCATTTGCGCGAACACTAGGCGTGCAGCGAACCTGGACGGCGATGCACAGATAGAAATGCGTAGGAGGCAGATGTTGATTGGGATCTGGTCGGAGAAACGAAGAGGTCGCGAATAGGTGGCGGCGTACCTCAAGGGTTTTGTCGATCGACGGTGATTTTTCTTGCTCCGGAATCTGGCCGCGCGTTCTTCTCTAGCTCTCTTTTTGGAAGTGCGGCGCTCCTGCAGGCTGCAGCAGCCAGCACTCCAGCAGGGGAGTGGGGAAGTAGATAGATGTACAGGGGGCACAAAGGGGAGCATGTCTACATGGGCCGTAATGTGGCCATTTCAACTTCCGGGCCGGCGGCGGCCTGCCACCCATCAATCATGGCCTTGTGAGCCCAGATATGTAGCCCGAGGAACAGGCAAATAAAATGGCCCCAACTTCACACTAATGAATGCATCAGTAAGCCATCGATCAAATATTGTCTGGCAATATCGCTAATCCTCTCCATTTATTTATGTCACCTGCAACTGCAAGCTACTTTGGTTATGATAATCATTGTGTCCACGACTAAGAAAAATTTTGTCCTGCCCAAAAGTCAATTCATATGGCCCGCTAGGATGCACTGATTTGGCCGGTCTGCCACCATGGCCTGTAAGCCCAGATATGCAAGGAACATAGTATTGCAAAGGACTGCAGCAGGATTTTTTTTTTCCCCCGAAAGACACAATAATGCTGCAGAAACAGTAAGTATCGATCAAATGGATGATTTTTTTAAAAAAAAATCAAAACGATGATACTGGACAAGCTTATTTTAGAGTATCGCTAATCCTATTATCCTGTAAATCCATTTATTTGTTACAACTGCAAGCTGATTTCTTTATGATAATCGTTATATTGTTTCCATGACTACACATATTTTTGTTTTGTCCAAAAGTCAATTTATATGGTCATGTTCATGGCAATCATCAAGCCTTTGGATCCAAGAGAGACATGTAAGCTACCTTCTCAATTGCCACATGTCACCATAAGCTTCACTTTATGTATGTCATCCTAAGATCATGACCGCGATGAACAAAATCTGAAAAAGATATCTAGAAGTTGATCGGATTTTGAGTGCATTCTTGCTGCAATAAAACGAAATGATAGCTTTACCACAACAAAAAAAAAACTTGATTCATTAGTAAGGTCTTAATGTATGGTTTTATCGGGATTATTAGCCGTGAGATATCTTGGAAGTACCTTTTCTCATACGCAATTTTCTCACAACATAGTAATAATCTCGGTCACCCAAACTCACAATTTTTTTTTTTACTTAGAATGGTTGATTTAAGACAACCACCGAAAACGTACGAGTAACTTACAACTGGCTGGCTGGCCTCTAGCCCTCTGTTTTCGGGATATTTAACTATTTGCCACTTTTAACTATTTACCATGGTCGCCTCCAACGCCGTTGTCTTCCTCCTACGTCGCCTCTAACGCCACCGTCTTCCTCCCGTTCCTCCTTGCCGTCGCGCTCCTCTATGCGGCGCCCGTGTACTGGCTCATCGGCCTGGCTCGGTATCCTCAATGGCATGGCACACTCGTCGCCGTTGAAGAAGACCTTGGACGGGAAGCCATCTCCGGCAAGGACGTCGATGCCGGGGGTCGTCTTCTTGGTGAAGGAGAGCATCGACTGCAGCTTGCTAGGCACCGGTTAGTCGAACCCGGCATAGGTCTTGTCCATGACGACGGCGGTGAACCACTCCTGCATGTCCACGTCGCCCCAGTTGAAGAGTGTGAGCCGCGCGCTCCAGCCGCCGGCGAAGTCGGTAGCCATGTGCCAGTTGATGCTGACGCCGCAGAGCATGGGGTTGGGCACCGCGAAGCGCTTCTTGTCCGCCCACGTGAGCACCTCCTTGGCCCGCCTCTCGAACGGCATGAGCAGCGCGACACGGCCCGTCGTGCTGCAGGACGCCGACACGGCCAGCTGCTGGCTGGCGGGGCAGCCACACGCGCATGTCCGGCTCATCGAGGCACTGGTGGTGAACGAGTACGGCGGCGCGCGCAGTGCCAGGGAGTGCCTCGCCTCGGTCGGCGACGGCGCGGGGCTGCTGCGGCAGCAGGGGATGCGGGAGAGCATGCGGTGGAGGGCAACTCGGTCATTTCCCGTGCCTGATACACGGTAAACGGAGGATGTGGCGCGACACGTCAGTAAAAGTGGCAAATGTGTAGCATCATTTGTTTCATGATGGCAAATATGTAGGAGTCAACGTAAAACTGGTAAACGAAAGAGTGCCATCCGTAAAAGTGGCAAATAGTTCAATATCCTTCTATTTCCAACCTTCTAAACCAGAGGTGCAACGTCCAGATGCCCTCGCAGCGCTCAGTTAGTTGTCGCCTCGCCGGACACGACTGAGGTTGAACAAGAACGTAAAAAAGGGTGTTTGAGACATCATTCAATGTGATCTAGGCAGTAAAATGCAATTCGCTAACAGTAGGATGACGCTCTGATTGAGCTCCATTTTCATCCATGTTAAGGATCAGGAATTCAGGATATATTTGTGCCTGGTGGTAATCACGACTTCCATCCACACCAAACATCATCCCTGAAGAATGAACGTACGTACAAGCACCATACAAGGATCTAAACCGTTAAAGCTGCCGATTAATCAAACACTATACAAGGATTCAGATAACAGCCCCGATTGCTCTCAGGCGATCAGGCCCTTCTTTGAACATCCAAGCTGATGCTAAGCTCGCAGACTGTTGGTGCCATCACCATGCTTTGGATCACATGCGCTGCTTCTTCGCAATGTGCCCCGAATTGCCGTTACTCCTGCTGCTCCTGATCCTGCGCTCCTTTTCGTGCCTAACCACCATTACCTGGGTATAATTGTCAAGCGTCTCCATATCCTGAGCAGACCTCCAGACCCCATCCATGCTGGTCTCGTCACCCGCGCACGGAAGCTTGGCGCGCACCTTGCGAGCCAACATGCTGTCGGGGTCCCAGGGAAATCCGGCGATGACCAGGGCCTCGGCGCGCGCCACCCGCTCCAGCCTCCATGAGGGTCTCGTCCTCGCGGAACTCGAGCTCCTCGAACCTCAGCTCCAAGGAGGAAGCGTGCGGTTCGTAGGTGCGCGCCACGGCCTGCCACAGCGCCCTGCCGGTGGCGTGCCGGACGTAGACCGGAAGCAGGCGGTTCGAAAGCGCCTCGAGGATGTGGCCGCGGCACAGCGCGTCGTCGCGCGCCCACTTCTTGGCTGCCTGAGCGCCGTCGCCGTCGCCGCCGGCCCGAGCCGGTGCGGGGGGGTCGTCGGAGAGCACGTGGGCGACGTCGACCATGTGCAGGCCGAGGAGCACCGACTCCTTCCACCGGAGGTAGCCGCCCGCGCCGTCCAGCGGCTTGATGGGAAAGGGAAACGACGCCATCGATCAAAAGCACCTGACGAACAAAAACATCAACGAACATTTTATCGAACTGGGGGTTCGTTGCTCACTAGCTCCACTGGGGCATTTGCACGAGCACTAGGCGTGCAGCGAACCTGGACGGCCATGAACAGATAGAAATGCGCAGGAGGCAGATGTTGATTGGGATCTGGTGGGAGAAACGAAGCGGACGCGAATCGCTGGCGGTGTATACCTCGGGGTTTTGTCGATCGACGGTGATGCTCTTGCTCCAGAATCTGGCCGCGCGTTCTTCTCTGGTGGAGAGGAGTAGATGTGCTACGCGCTTGCGGCAAAGGAGTGGAGTGGGTTTTTTTTTTTTTTGGAGAGAGAGAGAGAGAGACGAGAGGGCAGCTGCAGCAAGGGCCAAGATGAGCCTTTTTGGAGGTCCGTTTAGATGGGCCATGATGTGGCCATTTGAACGTATGGGCCTGAGGCTTTCCTATGACCCCAGATTTGTAGCCCAAGGAACAAGCCACCATCTCTAATGCAGCAAGCCATCGATCAAATCGATCGTATATTGGAAAAGCTTATTGTCTGGTATCACTAATCCTCTTTCCATTTATTTGTGTCACCTGCAAGCTACTTTTTTTGCGACAACCATTGTTTCCATGACAATTTTTTGTCCTGTCCAAAAGTCAATGCATATTGTCATGTTCATGGCAATGATCAAGAATCTAATCCACAGGTGCAAAGAGACATGTAAACAGCCTTCTTAATGCCACATGTCACCATAAGCTTCACTCTTATTCATGTGATCATGTCAACATCTCTTCCTAACATCATGACAGCGATGAACAAATCTAAGAAAGATATCCAGAAGTTGATCGTATTTGAGTGCATCCTTGCTGCGTCTCGCTGTCGACGGACATGTCACCTACCACTGAAACAATAGCTCCGGTTAAATCTTGAAATAAATTTAGAAAAATGCGAGCACTAGTGCTGAGTCGACGATTTGAATCCTGATGGGTAAGCTCTACCACAAGAAACCTTACCAGCTGAGCTATGCTCAGTTTGCATGATTAACATGATCTTGAAAGTACTTTTTTCTCATACTGCAATTTTGTTTAGATGGGTTTGCTGATCAAATGTATAGCTGACAAGTGGGGGTATAGTATGTTTCATTGGCAGGTGCGACTGGTCACCTCTTTTAGGGCAGATACAACTACACTGTTTAGTTTAAGTCGACATCTTGTCGATGCATTGTTTGCTTTGGCATCGAGACGGTCGCCTCTCGCCTGTGAACAAGCAAGTGGAGCAAAAAAAAAGTAACAGGGAAATGATTTTCCTCTTCTTTCTGCCTTTTTGAAGGCCCGTCTGGATGGGCCATGATGTGGCCATTTGAACTTATGGGCCTAAGCCTGCCACCATCATGTCCTGTGAGCCCAGATTTGTAGGCCAAGGAACAGTCAAATGGTCCCACCCAACTCCCAACTACACTAATGTAGCAAGCCATTGATCAAACTGATAATATTGGAAAAGCTTATTGTCTGGTATCACTAATCATCTATCCATTTATTTGTGTCACCTGCAAGCTACTTTCTTTACGATAATCAGTGTTTCCATGACTCAGAAAATTTGTCTTGTCCAAAAGTCAATTCATACGGTCATATGTCATGGCAATGATCAAGCATCTAATCCACAGATCCAAAGAGACATGTAAGCAACCTTCTTAATGCCACATGTTACCATAAGCTTCACTTTTATTCATGTCAACATCTCTTCGTAACATCATGACAGCGATGAACATATCTGAGAAAGATATCCAGAAGTTGATCTGGTTTGAGTGCATCCTTGCTGCAATAAACAAAATGATACGTAGCTTTTACCAGAAAATTAAAACGGCCGCTTAATTAACATGATCTTCATGATGATTAACATGATCTTGAAAGTACTTTTTTCCTCATGCTGCAATTTTATTTAGATGGTTTTAATGATCAAATGTATAAGGGTGTCAATGTCCAAAAACTGCTTGCTCTCTGATAATTGACAAGTGGGAGGTATAGTATTTTCACTGGCAGGTGTGGCTGGTCACCTCTTTTAGGGCAGATACAACTACACTGTTTAGTTTAAGTTGGCATCTTGTCGATGCATTGTTTGCAGCTTTGGCATTGAGACGGTCGCCGCTCACCTGTGAACAAGCAATTGTAGCAAAAAAAAAAACAAGAAGATAAGAGGGAAATGGTTTTCCACTTCTTTCTTTTTTATTTTGACCTATATTGGGTTTGTTTTGCTCCCCTAATTGGCTCCTTTCGGATGCAAGGTTCTCAAAAATAGAGGAATAGGAACCCTATCACCTTGAATCATATGGAATGGAGGGAAAACATCTAGGAAGAATGAATGGATATTAGATGCAATGCAGGGAAAAGGATAAAAATAAGAAGAGAGACATAGTAGACATAAAGGAATTTTCCAAGATGTTGGGCCTCATGTTAGAAGCCCTCCAAAATTCATATGAAGCAAGCCGATCCATATATAGCAATTCTTGAGGTTGAATCCATTGTTCCAAGTGCCTCCAAAGGAATTCTAATGAACTGTGCCGGCCGGCCGGGCTGCGAGTTGTCTGTCCGGAGCAGTTGTTGGTTGGGAGCTGGAGTACGTACGTGATGCTACGTGCAGTGTATCGGCTGACCAAGGAGAGCCATTTGTATATATGTATATATACTTATATAGTATATACTGCATTTCTGAAGAATGGCGTGGAAAGCTGCTTAAATAGACAGAGAAACATGCTGCGTGCTGTGCAGGGGCGGGCGGCAGCGTACGTGCCCCGGCGTGCGCCTGGTCAGGGCGCTGCCGGTGTGGGCGGTGGCGGCCGTGCACCCGCCATTTGGGCGCTACTGGTTGGACACGGGACCGGACCGTGCCCATTCCGGCGTCTGAGATACAGACTGCTAGTCTGCTTGCGAACGAAAACATGGGGTTTTTCGATTGTGACCAGAAAAGGCGGAAGGAAGTTGGAAAGATTTGTGTCTTGGCTGTAGCAGTGGTTTTATCTCTCACTCGGTGTGTGCGTGTCGCTGCTTTTCCATGATCTCCCCGTACCAGCCCCATATATCTGATAACCTACCTTTTTCCTGATTGATGCTGCACGCACCAGCCGGATCTTTGCTGGCCGGAGAAAGCCGATGCTCCTCTTTCCGGATCCATGATTCATTCCTGCCCCTGCCCTTTCATCGCCGCTCCCTTTTGCATCACGCACACGCACCAGGCCATGGCGGTCTACCCCTTTTGGCGCTCCCATCCATCATTGCTCGCTCGTCACGCACGGGCACGGCTAGACGAGGTGCTGAGGCCATGCGTCGTAGTGCTCCCAGCGATCATTGCAAGCAGTAGCAGCAGAATAAGCACAATGTTACAAGTACACACCTGACCTGAACAATCAGATCGATCGCGGTATCAGCAGCAAGCGGCACGGCAATTCGGCAATCGCCTGCTGCCGCCGCGGCACGGGCGCGCGGCTGAGGGTCTCCGTCCTGTCCGTCTCCCTGTAAGGGTCTGTTGGATGTGCTATTGCTAAAGTTTAGCAGGTACTAAAGTGCTAAACTTTAGCTGACTAATGGGTTTAGCACCCCCTGTTTGGATCTAGTGCTAATTTAAAGTTAGCATATGGAGGAAAGTCCTTTCTGCTCCTGCTTTTGCCTTCCTGGTCCCCTCCCATGCTTTTTCCATCTCCGGCGACGGCGAACTAGGCAAGGCAGAGGTGGAGTGGAGTGCGGGGGGGGGGGGAGCGTGGGGGGGGATGTTTGGAGCACGTTTCTCTTCCTCTGGCTTGACTTCTAGTGGTGAACTGGTAACTCCATTCTTCAGATGTCTTGAACA
>NC_028455.1:26520925-26563382 GCF_000263155.2 Setaria italica | reverse complement strand
GCGTAGATCAAGCGTGAGCGGCCCGGGCACAACGAGAGAAGCAGTGGCAGGTGGGGGAGCAAGCAACGGCGGTGGTTAGCGAGGGGAGGAGGGAGGGCGCTGCGGCGTGAGTAGAGGTGGGGAGAAGCTAGCGGCGGCGGGGAGGAGCAACTGGCGGCAGCGTGTGGCGAGGGGAGGATGGAGGGCACTGCGGTGCGGCTAGTGGCAGAGAGGAGCACGCCGCTGCGGCATCTCGCGAGGGGGAAGGAGAACGCGGCAGCGGTGGGGAAGAGCAAGCGACGGCGTGTGGCGAGGAGGTGGGAGGGTGCCACACCAGCGGCGAGGAGCACGTGGCGGTGGTAGCATCAGGGAGGGAGAAGAGCACGCGAGGGAGGAGATGAATCGGGTATGGATAAGGTTGAGCTAGAGGTATTTCAATCTTTTCGCGAGTTCCAAATGCCCATTAGCACCCATTAGCTCCTTCCCACTAGCTAATGCTTTTGCAATTTTTTGAGGTAGGCTAAAGTTTAGCCCTCCCCATTAGCCCTCCCATTTGGATGGACTAATGCATCAAGGGTGCTAAACTTTAGCATTTTTACCCATTAGCACTTGGCTCAAAATAGACCCTGAGACGAACGAGACGACGCATTGGGCTACATAAAGGGAGCAGTAAGCGTAGAGTAGGCTGGTTTTTAAAATCGCTCGCGTGCCGCGCTGACGAACGGACACCGTTGTTACCTGTCAGCGAAGCCGAGGCATGGCACGCGTCTGGATCCGGGATCTCTTCTGCCTCAACAATCGTCGTCTCTGTCACACCCTGAAATTTTCGAATTTCAGGATGTGATTAAAAAGAGTAATTCAACAGCGATTTTCTCATAATTTTAAAATTTTCCTAATATTTATTTTTCTTTACAGGAAATTTAGTATAGGAAAAATAATTGTTTGCTTTTCTAAATTAAATAATGTTGTTCTATGTCTTTGCATTCATGTCGTTGCATCTTGGTGTTTCTTGAGTGCAAAAGTTTGAAAAATGCGTTTAGACGTTGCCCAGACTCTTGTGAGGATTTTCCACCTTTTTCCGGAAATTATTCTCTTTTCCCTAGAGCTAAATCTAATTTTTGGAAGGTTCTAGAATCCTTTTCACGAGCTCCAAGTATTTTATTTGGATTCCTTGCATCCCAATCCATCTCTGAGATTTATCTCAGATTTTTCGGAATTTTCTAGATATTTTTCTCGCTTTAGAAAACGAGTCCAGCTATTTCTGGAATTGTTTTCGCGCAGATAAATAAAATCAGAAATTCCGAAAAATAAAAAGTCAACTCGAAAATATCTTTTTCCGAGTGTGGCGCATATATATATCACCGCGTTCGTCTCGACGCGAGGATTTCAGATCTGCAAACCTTTTCATGAGTTACCTCTCCTAACTCCGTAGATCTGAAGTCAAAGTTCGGTCTTCGTCAAACTCCGGCGAGCTTTTCCGGCGAAACCGTGGACTTCCGGCGAAAACCGACACCACCATGGAGTTCCTCTCTTCGAGCTCTACGCCGTGGTGTGGTGGATTGCATGAATCCGATGTCGGCTCCGTCGTCTTCCCCAACTCCGGCGAGCTTTTCCGCCGCCATTGTTCGTCTCTGGCCGAAGGTGAGCACACCATCTTGTTCGTCTCGTCGATATCGTTCCATTTTGCCGTTCATGCGCGAGATCGGACTTCGTTTCCGACGATTCCCTCTTTCTCTCTCTTTTCCATTGTTTTTGCAACCGTAACAGACTGGTCTGTTTATGTCCGCCGCCTGCTCCTGGCCGAGACGCCGCCCGTACCTCGTTCCCGCACTACCGCTGGGGCCAGCAGCCCGGCCACCACCGCCTGGACCACCCACCCGAGTCCCCGTCGCACCGGAGCCCCGGCAGGCCGCCGGCCAGGAGGTGCACCGTGCGCCTGGCGTGAGGTAGAAGAAGACCCGGTGCTTTTCGATTTAGCCCCTGGAGAAATTTGTAATTTTTCCTCTTTCCTTTGTGTCTTGGCAAACTAGCAGATAACCCCCTGGATCTATTAGTTTCCCTAGATCTGGTCCAGCCCCTGCTGTTTTGCAAATCTAACCCTGTTCTTTAGCCTTTTTGCGAGCACTATTCCTGGTGTCTTGCAAATTTTCCTTGCTAACCCCTGAGGTCTACAGTTAATTACGTTTAGGCCCCTACAACCTTGTTTAACCCATAGAATCTACGTTTTAATTCCGTTTTCGTCCGTTCAAGTTGCGTTAGATTCATAATGATGTAAATTACACGTTAGTGGTAATGTTTTCCTTCACACATGTTTTTGAAAATAAAATTTATATTAAAATTGATTAATGCCTGTCAAACGAGTTCTTCTCTAAATAAAATCTATTTAGTGTTAAACATCGTTTTTCATAATAATTGTTAATTTGATTAATGCCTACTTCATACCCTCTTCTAAATAAAAGCCAATTAGGTTATATGTCGGTTTTTCATAAACTAAGGTTAATTTGGTTAATGCCTATCTAAATAATTCTTCCAATTAAAAGCCACTTAGAGTTATGCCTCGGCGTTTCATAAATTAAATTCAATTTGATTAATGTTTATTCAATTTGTTTTCTAAATAAAATCTGTATAGGTTATATCTTGAGTTTTCATAATTAAATATTAATTTGGCTAATATAAATATAAATGTGTTTTTAATTTAATCTACTTAGTTGAACTCGAGATGTAAAGCTATACGCTTAGATGTCTACATGTATCTTATTTTTAAATTAAATGTTTAATTTGCATAAATTGTACTCAAATATTTATAAATAAAATTGGACTAAGCTTTACACCGTCTTTTCTTATGAAAATATAAATATGACTTGATTAATTCTAACTAAGGATATTTCTCTGAAATATCTTTACATTGCTTTTCTCAACTAAAATAAATAAAGCTTGTAGATCTTATCTTTCTTTTATAATTCAAAACTCTCGATAGCTTTATCTTTTCAACCATAGTTCCGTTTTAAGCGTTCCTTACGTTCGCGTGACCTTAGATCGAGCCTTGTCGTTAGTGCGCTCTTTTAAAGCTTTCCTTTTTGTTTTGGTGTACTGCTCTTAGTTGTATTTGTTTGTTTGCTTGTATGATTGTGCCGGTGATTGCTTCGAGTAGAAGGATCGCTGTTCGAAAGCTTTGAAGATTAAGAGTTTCAAGTGAGCAAGAGCCGAAGAGAAGTAAGAGTAACTTTTCGTTGGAGAAAGGCAAGTGTGTCCTTGAGCTTTTGTCCCAATAACTTTGTTTAATCACTATTGCATATGCTTGCATTAAATTTGATGGGTCCTATTAAGGTTTGCCTAGTTTTTATGATTATCCCTTGCCAACCTGAGTTTACCTTTTTGTTGGGTAGCTATGCTTAGCTGCTATACTTGGGTTATGGTGGTTCTAATGAACAACATGGTGAACTTATTCTATTTATGATATACCTTTTGTTAATACAAGATTACAATATTTAATTGGAACATGGAGCGACCACCCAGGAAAACAGTGCTACCACAAGACTAAATGGCTCTGGTCTTGGCTGATTAATTAGAAACCTTAGTCTGGGGTGACCTTACTCGTGATGAGGCAAGAGGGGGGACTGAGTCGTTGCATTTTACCTGGGATGGGTGGTGCACGCCAGACACCGAAACCTTAGCGGGTTACCACTGACTAATGAATCTTTGTAAAGGCCTCGTAGCGTCCCTATGCAATCACACCTCGGAAGTGTGGTATTGTGCCTGATCAGCACAAGCGTGGTTGGGTCTAAAGTTCTTTTGAGCTTTTACGCGACTTGTGGGTAAAGATGTGCGACCTCTGCAGAGTGTAAAACTGATCGATCAGCCGTGCTCACGGTTAAGAGCGGCCTGGACCCTCACATGAGTAATATACTTGAAGATGGATTTAAATTGTGGTTTATGCTATGGTTATGGTTGTGCCATATGGTTATGGCTTATGTTTATGCTTATATTAATTGTGGGTTGGTATATACTTATACCTTAGTAATCAGGTGCTAATAAAATTTGACCAACTAAAAATGCTTAATGCAGTCAACCAGTCAGCCTTTCCTTGTTTAACCCTTGCATTCATATTCTCCTCACACTTGCTGAGTACGACAAGTGCTCACCCTTGCTATAACCAACATTGCTCAGAAGAAGAAGTTGCTATGAAGTTATTGTGAAGATGGTGCTGAGTCCTAGGCGTACGCAGCCCCCAGTCGATTGCCTGTGAAGTTTGGAGCCTCCGTTTCCATAATTAAGCTGTATATCTCTGATGGTTTCGTAAGTCTTTGTATCTTTTTACGTGATACTGTTGCTGTTATTCACTTATGATGTCACTATATGTATGAATCTTGATCCTGGCATACATATATGTAGCACTTGGTTTTGTCCTTAAAACCGGGTGTGACAGAAGTGGTATCAGAGCCGTATCGACTGTAGGACGTAAGCCTAGATAGCAATGGTCACTTCCTAAGGTCTATTTTATTCTATAAACAATTCCTGCCTTATCCTTGACCTTTCTGAAAAATATTCTCACTCCTTGATCATTTTCTTTTCTCAATCCTCCTTGATAACTTGAGCTCTTTTCATTTGCACTTCTTGTCTTGCAAATGTTAGACCCTCAATCCTTGTCTATTTATTTCCTCTCTCCTTGATCACTGCTTGATCTTGATCATGCATCTCCTTCTTGATGAATGATCTTACCTGTTTGATGCAATACACCTCCTTGATTTCTTAGTGATATTGCTACTCTCTAATCCCCTGTTCATTTATCTTCTTAATGTTTTCCTTACTTACTTATCCTTGTAAACCTATCTCTTCCTTAACTTTATTTTCAGTATATCCATCTTCCCCATTGTACCTCTCGTTGCTTTTCAAATAAATGATACCTTGGAATCTTTTCCTTGACTTTTTCCAAAATGTCTCGTTTTATTCAAAAATATCTAGATGATCCGTGCCACCTGTCTTAAAGCCTGTTCAAGACATCTGAAGAATGGAGTTACCAGTTCACCACTAGAAGTCAAGCCTGAGCAACTGAAACGTGCTCCAAACATCTGGAGTCAATGCTGGGCAAGCTGAAGGATGCCTACATCAAGCAGGTTGAAGCCTTACCAAACAACCCCTGCTTAGGAGTACCCCTTGTAGCCTTATTAACAACGTTTAGCATCGTTTCTTGACTCTGTGTTGACTGGTGGAATTTTGTGTTTGCATGATGATGCTTGTCTTTATGAAATTGTCCGATTTGTTTCTTTGTAATGATTGTTGGTGTATTGTGGGTCTTCTATCTACAATGACATCAGTTGCCTAGCTGGGTTTTCCTTTTGAATCTCCCACATCCTTGTCATCCATTCCCTCCTACCCGAGCCAATGAAGGACATCAGAAAAGTGGGAACTAAAGTCAACACCAACGTCAACAAGCAGAAGTTAACATCACCACCACTGTCTCGTTAGAAGCAAGTTGAAGAATAGAAGGCTTTACTCTAATCTCCGTCTTACTCTAATGATGATTACAAGAACCAAAGAAGATGAAGAAAGCAGGGAGATTCTACTCTCGATAAGCAAAGATGAAAGACTATCCACTCTACCATAAGGAACTTGTTGTCTCCCACCTTTTTATTTTCTTTTCTCTCTTTGAATCTGCTTGTACCTCCCACATCCTTGTTATTTTTTTTTTCTTTCTATCTCCCAATTCTGATGGACATCAAGAAGAGGGTGAAGGCAACACCAATATCAACAAGCAGAGGCTATCGCCACCATCACCGTCGAAATAGAAGCAAGCCGAAGAAAAGAAGGCCCTAGCCTAGCTTTCTTGCCACCTTGCTGCTTTCTATCCTTTCTTCTACCTTACTCGGATGACGACCCAAGAAAAGACGAAGATATCATGAAGTGCTCTACCTTGTTCTGCAATTTTATCCATTTCCTATTTTCTTCTGATCCTATCTTTATCACCCAACCAAATGGCGAGTCCCAATGAAAATCATGAAGATAGAGCTAATGAAGGAGATCTTAACATTCCACATGTATCCGCATTATTTGAATGCAAGGTGTTAGAGTATATGGCAACACAAGCTTGGACTTTACAAGCAATGGCTCAAACCATGGTCAGTATCCCTCAGTATATCACAGGGCACGCCTCACTCCCTCGGAACCACAACCCTATCACCAGTGATGACCATCACGTTTCGTTTGCTCCACCACCGTTCGACAATGAGAGGCTATTAGCTATGCAGGCTCAAGTCTTACAAGGAAGGATACAGACTGACACATCATCCCCTCATAACATGGAGATGACCAAGGCTAGAATTCCCACTGGACCAGTGAAGAGGCAAGTTGCTGAAGCCTGGGACTATCAAAGGAACAAGAGAAGCCATGGATCGTCGGAGCTGGAAATGGAGAGACAATATGAAGATGTTAAGATTCTAGGAACACCATCGTCTTCCATGTCTCCAGAAAGAAGATAGCCTAATGACAACTAAAGCTAGACAACATCATCATTTAGATATCAATACGAAGAGGAAGTTGTATGCCCAAGGGCCATCCCTAGAGGAAGTTACTCAAGATGAAGATAGTACTCAGACTATGAACCTTGAGGGTTGGAGTATCTCTTTCAAAGAAATTCAGCCCTGGACGAGTAGGCGAGCCAAGAAGCCAACTAGTAAAGCAAGTCAAGAGAAGATGGAGTTACCTCAACCATTGGCATATACCAGCACTCAGCCTAGTTCCCACGAACCACAGCCTAAAGTTGTTCACCATCCACATGGTAACCCCATCAATAAGAATCCTGATGCACTAGTTATTCCACTGAGAGTTACTAGGGAGCAGAAAGAAAACCAAGATGGATGTGTAAAAGTATTGTGCTTCAGATGCAGTGAAGAAGGCCATTATGCCAATAACTATCCAATAAAGCATAAGTCGACCAAGTCCATTGGAGCCAAATTGTATTGCCTCCAGTATGGAGAAAATGGACATCTTGATTAGTTGGTGTGCAAAAGAGAAGGATGATCAACCCCAGGATCAAGGACCCAAAAGCCCTGCCTTCAACCCAACAACATCAGTTGGTCTCTTTGTCAGGACAAATGATCAAGCCACCTCAGTTAGGAAAAATTGCCATCAGTTACCACAGCCCAACTCTCATACCACATCCAGTCCCCAAGATACCAAAGCAAGAAAAACATGTTTCTACTGCAAGGAAGAGGGACATTTCATTAGTCAATGCCCCAAGAAGCGTTTAGATCAGATGGAGAAAGGATGTGTATGAAGACTTGAAGGATGACAATCGAGCCAGAGGGAAGCCATTCAGCTCTATTCTAATCACTTTACTAAGAAATGAAGAAAGTTCTTCAAAGATGGCCCAAAGAAGCAGAGGAAAGGAATGGATACTTAAAAGAGGAATTAGACTAAGTATCCCTGAAGTGTTCTATGTGATGAAGTGAAGTATAAAGAAGCATGATGGAGAAGGTTATGTAAGGATGAATGATCTGGGAACAAGCTAACAAGTGTTGGATGCTACCCACCTAAACCTTTGTCTCTTGCAAGCCTTTGCGAATCTCGGGACGAGATTCTTGTTAAGGGGGGTAGTGTTGTCACACCCTGAAATTTTCGAATTTCAGGATGTGATTAAAAAGAGTAATTCAACAGCGATTTTCTCATAATTTTAAAATTTTCCTAATATTTATTTTTCTTTACAGGAAATTTAGTATAGGAAAAATAATTGTTTGCTTTTCTAAATTAAATAATGTTGTTCTATGTCTTTGCATTCATGTCGTTGCATCTTGGTGTTTCTTGAGTGCAAAAGTTTGAAAAATGCGTTTAGACGTTGCCCAGACTCTTGTGAGGATTTTCCACCTTTTTCCGGAAATTATTCTCTTTTCCCTAGAGCTAAATCTAATTTTTGGAAGGTTCTAGAATCCTTTTCACGAGCTCCAAGTATTTTATTTGGATTCCTTGCATCCCAATCCATCTCTGAGATTTATCTCAGATTTTTCGGAATTTTCTAGATATTTTTCTCGCTTTAGAAAACGAGTCCAGCTATTTCTGGAATTGTTTTCGCGCAGATAAATAAAATCAGAAATTCCGAAAAATAAAAAGTCAACTCGAAAATATCTTTTTCCGAGTGTGGCGCATATATATATCACCGCGTTCGTCTCGACGCGAGGATTTCAGATCTGCAAACCTTTTCATGAGTTACCTCTCCTAACTCCGTAGATCTGAAGTCAAAGTTCGGTCTTCGTCAAACTCCGGCGAGCTTTTCCGGCGAAACCGTGGACTTCCGGCGAAAACCGACACCACCATGGAGTTCCTCTCTTCGAGCTCTACGCCGTGGTGTGGTGGATTGCATGAATCCGATGTCGGCTCCGTCGTCTTCCCCAACTCCGGCGAGCTTTTCCGCCGCCATTGTTCGTCTCTGGCCGAAGGTGAGCACACCATCTTGTTCGTCTCGTCGATATCGTTCCATTTTGCCGTTCATGCGCGAGATCGGACTTCGTTTCCGACGATTCCCTCTTTCTCTCTCTTTTCCATTGTTTTTGCAACCGTAACAGACTGGTCTGTTTATGTCCGCCGCCTGCTCCTGGCCGAGACGCCGCCCGTACCTCGTTCCCGCACTACCGCTGGGGCCAGCAGCCCGGCCACCACCGCCTGGACCACCCACCCGAGTCCCCGTCGCACCGGAGCCCCGGCAGGCCGCCGGCCAGGAGGTGCACCGTGCGCCTGGCGTGAGGTAGAAGAAGACCCGGTGCTTTTCGATTTAGCCCCTGGAGAAATTTGTAATTTTTCCTCTTTCCTTTGTGTCTTGGCAAACTAGCAGATAACCCCCTGGATCTATTAGTTTCCCTAGATCTGGTCCAGCCCCTGCTGTTTTGCAAATCTAACCCTGTTCTTTAGCCTTTTTGCGAGCACTATTCCTGGTGTCTTGCAAATTTTCCTTGCTAACCCCTGAGGTCTACAGTTAATTACGTTTAGGCCCCTACAACCTTGTTTAACCCATAGAATCTACGTTTTAATTCCGTTTTCGTCCGTTCAAGTTGCGTTAGATTCATAATGATGTAAATTACACGTTAGTGGTAATGTTTTCCTTCACACATGTTTTTGAAAATAAAATTTATATTAAAATTGATTAATGCCTGTCAAACGAGTTCTTCTCTAAATAAAATCTATTTAGTGTTAAACATCGTTTTTCATAATAATTGTTAATTTGATTAATGCCTACTTCATACCCTCTTCTAAATAAAAGCCAATTAGGTTATATGTCGGTTTTTCATAAACTAAGGTTAATTTGGTTAATGCCTATCTAAATAATTCTTCCAATTAAAAGCCACTTAGAGTTATGCCTCGGCGTTTCATAAATTAAATTCAATTTGATTAATGTTTATTCAATTTGTTTTCTAAATAAAATCTGTATAGGTTATATCTTGAGTTTTCATAATTAAATATTAATTTGGCTAATATAAATATAAATGTGTTTTTAATTTAATCTACTTAGTTGAACTCGAGATGTAAAGCTATACGCTTAGATGTCTACATGTATCTTATTTTTAAATTAAATGTTTAATTTGCATAAATTGTACTCAAATATTTATAAATAAAATTGGACTAAGCTTTACACCGTCTTTTCTTATGAAAATATAAATATGACTTGATTAATTCTAACTAAGGATATTTCTCTGAAATATCTTTACATTGCTTTTCTCAACTAAAATAAATAAAGCTTGTAGATCTTATCTTTCTTTTATAATTCAAAACTCTCGATAGCTTTATCTTTTCAACCATAGTTCCGTTTTAAGCGTTCCTTACGTTCGCGTGACCTTAGATCGAGCCTTGTCGTTAGTGCGCTCTTTTAAAGCTTTCCTTTTTGTTTTGGTGTACTGCTCTTAGTTGTATTTGTTTGTTTGCTTGTATGATTGTGCCGGTGATTGCTTCGAGTAGAAGGATCGCTGTTCGAAAGCTTTGAAGATTAAGAGTTTCAAGTGAGCAAGAGCCGAAGAGAAGTAAGAGTAACTTTTCGTTGGAGAAAGGCAAGTGTGTCCTTGAGCTTTTGTCCCAATAACTTTGTTTAATCACTATTGCATATGCTTGCATTAAATTTGATGGGTCCTATTAAGGTTTGCCTAGTTTTTATGATTATCCCTTGCCAACCTGAGTTTACCTTTTTGTTGGGTAGCTATGCTTAGCTGCTATACTTGGGTTATGGTGGTTCTAATGAACAACATGGTGAACTTATTCTATTTATGATATACCTTTTGTTAATACAAGATTACAATATTTAATTGGAACATGGAGCGACCACCCAGGAAAACAGTGCTACCACAAGACTAAATGGCTCTGGTCTTGGCTGATTAATTAGAAACCTTAGTCTGGGGTGACCTTACTCGTGATGAGGCAAGAGGGGGGACTGAGTCGTTGCATTTTACCTGGGATGGGTGGTGCACGCCAGACACCGAAACCTTAGCGGGTTACCACTGACTAATGAATCTTTGTAAAGGCCTCGTAGCGTCCCTATGCAATCACACCTCGGAAGTGTGGTATTGTGCCTGATCAGCACAAGCGTGGTTGGGTCTAAAGTTCTTTTGAGCTTTTACGCGACTTGTGGGTAAAGATGTGCGACCTCTGCAGAGTGTAAAACTGATCGATCAGCCGTGCTCACGGTTAAGAGCGGCCTGGACCCTCACATGAGTAATATACTTGAAGATGGATTTAAATTGTGGTTTATGCTATGGTTATGGTTGTGCCATATGGTTATGGCTTATGTTTATGCTTATATTAATTGTGGGTTGGTATATACTTATACCTTAGTAATCAGGTGCTAATAAAATTTGACCAACTAAAAATGCTTAATGCAGTCAACCAGTCAGCCTTTCCTTGTTTAACCCTTGCATTCATATTCTCCTCACACTTGCTGAGTACGACAAGTGCTCACCCTTGCTATAACCAACATTGCTCAGAAGAAGAAGTTGCTATGAAGTTATTGTGAAGATGGTGCTGAGTCCTAGGCGTACGCAGCCCCCAGTCGATTGCCTGTGAAGTTTGGAGCCTCCGTTTCCATAATTAAGCTGTATATCTCTGATGGTTTCGTAAGTCTTTGTATCTTTTTACGTGATACTGTTGCTGTTATTCACTTATGATGTCACTATATGTATGAATCTTGATCCTGGCATACATATATGTAGCACTTGGTTTTGTCCTTAAAACCGGGTGTGACAGTCTCTCTCTGTGTCTCTGCAAATGGAGCCGTGGAGAGACATTGCCTAGCCACTGGAGGTGGTGCTGGCCTCACTGCCTAGCATTAGCGGAGCTACAGGGTATGCCGGGGACCACCCGGCATACCCTAGGTGGCTGGGCTGGGCCCCACTCCCAAGCACATTTCCCCTCACGCCTGGATTCAACGATTCAGCAGGCCGCACAGGGCGCCAGGAGCCTAGGACCCTGACCGATTCTTTATCTTTTCTCTGGAAAAACAATTCCTTTCCTCCCTGACCGATTCTTTCCTCTGACTGATGATGATTCCTTTCCTTCCTCTGCCACGGAGCCCTGGTGACCTCTCAGCTCTCACCTCTGCCGATCTACGGACTGCGCACTGCGGCTCTACGGTCTGTCGTCTGCGCCTCTGCCACGGGCCACGGCACCCAGGCGGCTTCCAGTGGCAGTCTGGCAGATCGCACTACGCACAGCGCACACGGCACACCGCACACGACTACACAAGTCCTCCCACGGCACCACGGCTCCTCCGGTGACCGACACCTATTGACCGGTCCTACCATCCTCCACGGCAACGCCGACGGCCACCGCACAAATTTCTGATCGGGAAACAAAGAGGTTTAAGATGAATCTATCTTCTATTTTTTTCTTATTTGAAAAGATTTATATTCTTAATTTTATTTATTTATTTATGAGTACTTTTTTATTTCAGTTCATGAGTTTATTGAACAGACCATCAATCTATCAACATTCTTAAATTAATATCGTGTGAGGTTGTGATTTGTAAGTTTTCTACCCGAAAATTTAAAACATGATTCTATCGTTACATGTTTATTTTGCTATAATGTCTAGTTAGTTGTTGTACTTACATTACATAGATATTGTTTTTTTCAGAACGGTTGGATTATGAAGTGAGGCGGAGATATTGCATCTCTTTTCTCTTTTTCACAAACACGCAGCAAAGAAGGCAGCGACAAATGCTGCTTCAAACACTGTCCCATCTCCAGTTGAAACTTTTGTGGAAGAACAGAATCAGGAGCAGGATAGAGTGGTAGTTGAAGAAATCGCGGATCCTGTGCCCTCGCCTCCACCACTACAACCACGCGCATCACAGTCGCTGGTTTATGACAGCAATCGCCTTCCACATGATCCAGGTGAAAGGCAGCCCATTGAAAGTTATCATGTTAATGATCAAGATGCAATTCGAAGAGCATATATTATTAAAGACCGATTCAAACTTATTAATCATGATTTTCCATCAAGAAAAATTGGAGGTAGGGATTGCTAATTCAATTATGTATGGATGTATAATCATGAGTGGCTTGAATATAGTATCAAGAAGGATTTCGCATTATGCTTTATATGTTACTTGTTCAAGAAGGGTGTTGGGTCAAATACATTTATTGTTGGAGGATAGAATAATTGGAATATAGGAAACAAAGCACTTCTCAAACATAGTGGTTCTATGGCACACAATGCAGCTTAGGAGAGATACATTGGTTTTATAAATCTCAAGGTAGCAATTGATTATCACATTGAGAAGTGAACTGATGAGGATTTTCATCTTTATAAGAAAAGGTTGACATATTCACTTAGATGTATCAAGTTTCTTTTGCATCAAGGATTGGCATTTCATGGACATGATGAAAATGAAGAGTCTAGCAACAGAGGAAATTTCATTGAACTTTTGAAGTTTCTTGCAGGAAATAGTGATGAAGTGAACAAGTATGTCTTGAATAATGCTCCAGGTAATTGCACCTTAACTAGCCCAGAGATACAAAAATAAATTATTCATTGTTGTGCCATAGAAACTAGAAAGAAAATAATTGAAGAACTTGATGATAAGCCCTATGCAATTTTAACTGATGAGTCCAGTGACATATCACATAAAGAACAACTAGCTCTTTGCTTGCGTTATGTTGATAAACTTGGAAGGCCTTGTGAACACTTTATTGGAGTCGTTTATGTAGATGATACTACCTCTTTTTCACTTAAGGAAGCTATTGAGGGTTTACTTATTTGTCATGGATTGACTATGACTCAAATTAGAGGTCAAGGTTATGATGGGGCCAACAATATGAAAGGAGATATTAAAGGGCTAAACACATTGATCATGCAAGAATCACCTTCTCCGTATTATATTCATTGCTTTGCACATCAACTCCAACTAGTTCTTGTTGCTGTTGCCAAGAGAAATGCTGATTGTAAGAGCTTTTTTGATCAAGTATCTATCTTATTGAATATTATTGGAGTTTCTTGCAAGCGTCATGGTGTGCTTCGAACTGCTAGGCTTGAGAATATCAAGAAAGCACTTGAGTGTGGTGAGCTTGAATCAGGGAGTGGATTAAATCAAGAGATGAGTTTGCCTAGGCCTGGTGAAACTCTATGGGGATCTCATTACAAAACTATATGCAGCATCATTACAATGTATTCCTCAATCCATGATGCGCTCATTGATCTTGGTGATGATATTTCACATAAGGATGATTGGACAAAGATACATTTTGTGCTTGGAGCATTTGAAACTTTTGAGTTCGTTTTCTTTGTGCACTTAATGTTTGTTATTCTTGGATACACAAATGAGTTATTGGAGTGTTTGCACAGGAGGGATCAAGATATTCTTAATGCAATTTCCCTTGTTAATGTGGCAAAGAACAAAATGTAACAGTTAAAGTCTGATGGTTGGGACCACTTCCTTGAGAGGGTTACTTATTTTTGCATTAAATATGATGTTGAAGTTCCTGCTATGGATGGTGATTATGTGCCATATGGAAAATCAACAAGGTATGCTCGTGCTCGAAACCAAACAAATGATGACCATTTTAGAAGAGAAGTATATATTGGTGTCATTGATCAAATTAGTCAAGATCTTGATAATCGGTTTGATGAGATCAATATGGAGCTACTTACGTGTATGTCAGCCTTCAGTCCTTCCAATTCATTTTCTTCGATTGATGCACAGAAGGTACGCAGATTAGCTGAATTTTATCCTAAGAACTTCTCCAACAATGATTTGCTAAAACTTGAATTGCAACTTGATAATTATATTGATGACATGCGACGAGATGATAGCTTCAAGGGTCTAGACAGCATCATTGATCTCTGAGTTAAGCTTGTTCAAACACGGAGGCACAAAGTGTATGATATGGTTTACTTGCTTCTCAAAATTATATTGCTTTTACCAATGGCAACAACGAGTGTTGAAAGGGTATTTTCTGCAATGGTTAAAGTTAAAACAAAGTCAAGAAATAAGTTAGGTGATAGTGTTTTGGATGATTGTCTAGTCAAATTCATTGAGCGGGATATTTTCTTCCAAGTGAATGAAGAAGATATAATCAAGACATTCATGTCATTCAAAAAGCGACAGGTAAACAAAGCAGACAAGTAATATTGTAAGTTGCTTTTGTGCTACATTTCAAACTATTTATATTGTGATTTGTTACTGTTTCTAGCTTAATCTTTGAATTTATTGAATTGTAACTGATTTTATAGAATTGCGTAAGATTTTTTTTCGGCATACCCTATAGTAAAATCCTAGATCCACCACTGCTGCCTAGCCATGGCAGCGTTGGAGCCCTGTGCCTCTCCTGCTCCGCATCACGACGCAAGACAAAAATCTATAGCAAACGCATCTATCTCTTTGCCAACGGCATGCGCGTACGAATAGCAGCCTCATCAGGCCGTGAAACCGCAACCAACTATGACGAACACGCACAAATTTCACAAGGATCACGAAGGATGAGTTTGGTAGGCCGTACTGACCTTCAGCCAAGCCCGCGGGGTGCAACTGGCCCTATTCGGTAGGCTGGAGGGGGTCACGGGCCAGGCCCGCGCGGTGCAAAAGCGGCCTGCCAGGTTGGACCATGTGGAACACCAATTTCAACCATTTCATGCGGTGCAGGCCCGAGCAGGTACCTCTCGCGTACGTGGAGAGAAAGGTGAGAGACCTTGCAGGCCTTGGCGCTAGTTTTTGGACCGGCTAGGGTTACCTCCCACCGGTATATAGTGGAGGTTTCCCGGTCGCCTTCCCTCTCCTCCCCCAGACGCCCCGCCTTTACTCGCGACTCCTCCGCTCTCCTCTCTCTCATTCCCACTCGACTCCTCCTCTCCTCTCAACCCGGCGAGTTAGGCAAAGGCGACGGCGCTGCTGGTGGCGGGGCGGTTGTTCCAGAGGCGTCCGTGGTCGCCTTCACCGGTGGCCGTCGGTTCTTCTTCCTCGGTGAGGGCGGGGTCTTCTTCACCGGTGACATCGGCGTCTCCGTCACCAACCAACCCTGGAACCGTGATTCATCTTCATCACCGAGCAGATCTGCTTCCTCTTCGTCCTGAGCCAGTTCACCAACCTCTTCATCCCGATCATGACCTACTTCTTCTGCTTCACCGAGCAGATTTGCCTTTTCTACTTGTTGTTCGAGTCGTCGCTCATGTTCTCCATCGGCATGCGCGTCTTCCTCCTGTTCCCCACGACGGTCGTCTTCGTCTTCGCGGAGAGATGTCCTCAATTTTCTCCCCTCATGTCCTTAAGTTGTCGTTTCCAAGCTTTTGGCGATGGGATTTAGTCTCCTACGATGGATCTTTGGTACTGTTCTTCGATCCGTTGAGTTCTAGGGAAGGGGTTGTTTACGCACTAGGGTTTCCTTTCGCGCTTAGTTTGGGATCCTTGCCGGATATGTATGTGTACTTGTAGATCTATCATGTTTCTTGTTACTTGAACTTATTTACGATCTGTTCCTACTGTTCTTGGATCTGTTCCGATTCATTAGTTCCAAATGTACATGCGTCACGGGTTGGGTTCTGGGGAAGGTGAATTGATGATAGGGTTTCCTTTCGCGCTTAGTTTGGGATCCTTACCAAATATACATGTGTACTTGTTTATATGTCATGTTTCTTGTTATTTGCAGTGCATACATTAACTTATTTAGGGTCTGTTGCACCTGTTATTTGATCTGTCACAGTTTATATCATCCGTTAACATATCCTGTGTAGATAATACGTGGACGTGGAGTTGTTGGCATGAATGTGTCCCTATTGCAAGTTCTATTATGTGCACTGAGCCTCTGGGAGGCTACCATTCGGTAGCAGCTGTGGCGATGATATGTTTTGCTTTATTTTAATTTGATCTATCGAATGTTGTTGTAACACCGAAAATTTCATCATGAAAATAATGTAAGCAACTTGCGGTCTAGTTTTTCTTCTCTAAGGTTTAAATAAATTACTTTAATTAAATTACGGTCTTTAATAAATGAAAGAGCACTTGAATTTAATTTTAGAGGCAACAAGTGCTTGATAAGGTTTTATCTTTCGTTTTATTTTTGTTTGAATTGTTGTTTGCAAAAGTTTCAAAGTTTATAAACCTTTTCTCCTCCGATCCAATCTGCGGGCTAAATCTCCCTATTCTCTCTTTTGGCCCAATCTATCTCCCTCTCTCCTTCCTTTTCCAGCCAGCCCACCCCCTCTCTTTCTTTCTTCCTGCACAGGCCTGCCTCCCTCCCTTTTCTTTGGTTCGCCAGCAGCCTTCCGCCGGCCCAGTTGGCCTGCCAGCCAGCTTGCTTGCACCCCCTCCACCGACAGGCGGGGCCTACCCGATAGCTCCACCCCCACCTCCAGACGCACAAAGTGCCAGGAACGGGCGCACGCACGGCGCCTCCTGTGCGCCACCGGCCCCTTCGGCCCCCTCGCCTCTCGGCGACCTTTGGCCTTCCCGACCCCTCCAATCCCTTGCGCCGGTTTCCCTTCCCCAACTCCTGGCCTCAAACCGCCGCCCCTCCTTTCTTTTCCCCAGAAACGACCGCACCAAGCTTCAAGTCCATTAATGGCCGGCCGGCTCTCGATCTCCCCCGGGCACCCCTTCCGTTCCTCCTTGCGCCCTATAAATCCCACCATTCGCCCCCACCGGGGCTCCCTTTTCCATTTCGCTGCCCACCCACCACTCATTCGCATAGCCGCGTTGCCGTCCAAGAGCTTCACGCCGCCGGTTCCTGTTCGCCGGCCCGAGCGCCTGTCTCCTCCAGCTCGCCGCCGTCGGTGAGGCTCCTGCCCCGTAGCTCTCTCTTCCCTCTCCCGTGCTAGTTCCCCTCCTTGCCAAGCATCGGTGATGCGCCGCCCCGCCGGCCAAGCAGGCCTGCACAAGGCTCTGCCTGCTCGAGGAAGAAGAAAAGGATAAGATGGTATTTTTATGTTCTAGCCCCTGGATATCCTGTTAATCTTTCTTTCAATTTCATGTGTCTTGCCACTCTTCCAGAGAAGCCCCTGAAGTTCCTGTATTCCTTCTTTTCAACCCAAGCTATGTAATATTGCATATCTAACTTTGTACCTTTCTGTATTCGCAAGCATTGTTCTCTGAATCTTGTGAAAATTCCTTGCTAGCCCCTGAAGTATATAGTTAATTCTATTTTAGCCCCTCGAATTTGTTTACTCCATATCTTCATCATTTTAAATCCAATTTCAGCGATTCTCGCGCTCACGCAATCGTTTCTGCATGAATGTTAGTTTTAGGAGTTTGCTGTAAGCTTTTGGACATGCTTGGTGTACTGTTTTATTTATTCTTGTTTGTTTGCTTGTGTGATCGTGTAGACGACGTGACGTTCGCGGAAGGTCAAGTTCAGGAGCAGCCACCGTTCGAAGAAGAGTACTCGCAGTTTGCCGAGGAAGGCAAGTGGTATTCTCCCCCTGCATATTCTTTTTCATCCCAATAATATCATTATTTAATCACTTTATTAATTCCATGTATGTGCATAATTTGACGAGAATGCCTATTAAGGACTTACCTAGTTTTAATCCTGATTCCTTGAAAACCTGTTTAATCATGTTGGGTAGACTTGCTAGTCGCTTAATTTGGGTTGGTAATGTCTTAATAATGAGAAGAATGTTAAACATGTTTTATTTATGTTGCTATACATGTTTAATTGCAAGAACACTTGTTTAAATCAGAACATGGAGAACTACCCAAGAAAACAGTACAACTACAATATCACATGGCTCTGATCTTAGCCGAATAATTAGACATGTGGTTAGCTGGTGGCCTTACCGAAAGGGCAAGGAGGGGGAAGGTGTTGGGCACACGATCTGGAGCAGTAGCCTTCTCTAAGGTGCTGTCTCATTAACGGGTTGTGGTCCGCATCGCTACTGAAACTCTAGCGGGCTACCAGTTATCTGCGTGTCTTTGTAAAGGCTTCGTAGTGGACCCCCCAGCCACTCACCAAAGGAAGTGTTTAAGGGCTTTGCAAACCCGGGCGACACGGGGGACCATGAGTTGTGGGTAAAGTGTACAACCTCTACAGAGTGTAAACTGATAGATCAGCCGTGCTCACGGTTATGAGCGGCTTGGACCCTCACATGATAATTGAACTTAAAGATAAGAATAAACTGTGTTACCTTTACCTTTGGGTTAATGTTAATGCTTATGCTTAAGTGGGTTGGTATAAACTTACATCTAGTAATTAGGTGCTGCTAAATAAAATTTGACCAACTAAAATTGTAACCGCTTAAAGCCTTGAGCTATTCCTTGTGAGCCTTGCATGTTTCCCCCACTTGCTGAGTACCAACCATAAGTGTACTCACCCTTGCCCAAACGCTGTTCAGAAGGCTGTGACGACGTGGAGTTCTTCGACGACTTCGAGGAGTTCTAGGCAGGTGTTTACTAGTCAAGCCTGTGGAGAAGCTGCGCTCTGTGTGTGTGTGTGTTTAAGTTATCGGTGAGCAATCAAAGACCTTCGTGTCTATCTCGTTGAGTGTAATAAAGTTCCTACTGGTTTATGTACGTTTTTGAACACTGTCTTTGATGTATTCAATGATGACGTCAACATATGTGTGAGAACGGATCCTGGCACACATATGCCATGCATTCGGTTTTGTCCAGAATCCGGGTGTGACAATTGTTGAGGAGGAGCCTCTGGAAGGCTACGTTGAGTAGCAGCCGTGGCTATGATCCCTGATTCACCTTTTCAACTGGATTTGGAGTTTCTGTGCTCCATGATGTTGTGGAGGAGCATATGGATGGCTAGTTTCACTAGTAGCATTAGCTATGATCCCCCTGGTGTCTCTTTATTTGGATAAGGGGTTCATTTTGTGTTGATGCTGTTGAGGAGGAGCCATTGGGAGGCTAATTTTGTAGCAACCGTGGCTATGATCCCTATTTTGCCCATCATGTTGTCCTTTGCCACACCGTAAGAAGTTGAGTTCCATTGTTGTACTGTAAGTTCTAAAATTTGTTCCTTTTCATGAAACAATGTAGATGGACTTGCATGAGTACCATGCTAGGATGGCTTCTCAAGCTGCTGCTCTTGTTTTATGCATTGCATTCTTGTACTTTAGGATTAGGAGGGGCAAGAGTGATTCAGATGAGGATGAGTGCTCTGTTTGGGTCCCTAGGGCAATGGTGGATACTGAGAGGCAGGCAAACCTAGATAAAATTTGCAACTGCACAGAGGTAGAGTCTGTAAGCATGCTAAGGATGCATAAAGCTCCTTTCTTTCAATTGGTAAATCTGTTTAGGGAGAGGCACATTCTAGAGGACAACATGCACACTAGTGTTGAGGAGCAGGTGGCTATATTTCTTCACATTATGGGACACAACCAAAGATTTCAGGTGGTTCATCACACCTTTAGGAGGTCCATAGAGACTGTCAGTAGGCACTTTGTGCAGGTGCTTTATGCTGTTAGTGAGCTGAGGGGTGAGATGATAAGGGCCCCTGATGGTGATGGTGCCATACACCCTAAAATCCTTGGGAGCCAGAGATGGAACCCATACTTTAAGGTACTTGGGATAGTTTGTAATGTCCATAACTTCTTATTCTTTACTACCTTCATGGTACCTGATGCTTTCATCTGCACTATCTTAGGATTGAATTGGAGCTATTGATGGAACCCACATTTTGGCTAGGGTTCCATTTAAGATGCAGACTGCATTTAGAGGGCGTAAGCAGAGCCCAACACAAAATGTGCTAGCTGATGTCGATTTTGACATGAGGTTCACCTATATTCTTGCTAGGTAGGAAGGGTCAGCTCATGATGCACTAATCCTAGCTGATGCTTTAGAGAGGGATGATGGGTTGAGGGTCCCCCAAGGTACACTGCAAGCCCACATTGTTATTTTGTTTTGTATGTTGTGGTGGCTAATTAGTCCTAATTGCATTCATGTGTAGGAAAATTTTACCTCGCCAATGTTGGCTACGCACTGTGGCCTAGCTTCTTACCACCATATAGAGTTGCTAGGTACCACATGTCAGAATTTGAGGGTAGGAAAACTCCAAGCAATGCTAAGGAACTGTTCAACCTTAGGCACCACAGTTGAAAGGGCTTTTGGGGCACTTAAGTGCATGTTTCGCATGTTAGATAATAAGTCGTATCATCCATATCCCTCCCAAGTTAAAGTTGTAATTGCTTGTTGCATTCTGCATAACTGGATTTTGGGTTTTG
The DNA here is from genome assembly GCF_000263155.2 of Setaria italica. Taxonomy (NCBI): domain Eukaryota; kingdom Viridiplantae; phylum Streptophyta; class Magnoliopsida; order Poales; family Poaceae; genus Setaria; species Setaria italica. The sequence continues at coordinate 26,542,778 of NC_028455.1, read as the reverse complement.
GGGTAGACGAAGTTGTCCCACGAGAGGATTTCTCACCACCTCCTACACGATCACAGCCTGCACCCACACATGCTGCAATGTCACAGGAAGCACATGCCTGGGGTGTTCAGAGGGATGAGTGGGCTTTGGCTATATGGCAGAACAAGGGATCCTCTAGGGTTTAGTTTCTTTCTGTGATGTATTAGAACTGCAAGGAACCATGGTGTGGCATTGATGTGATGAATGCGGCAACTAGCTAAGACAACTACTGTATTGAATATTATTTGCTGTCATCCTACTTTTGATGTTTTTATTTGCCTATTTTTTCCTTAACAGTTGCTTTTGATATGATTTGTTGTACTCAACATTTGTTGTTTACATCCTCCTATTTATCTATTTTATTGTTTCCTTGGGAAATTAAGGGCTGCAATAACCTAACCTATCATGTGTTCTGTAATTAATGGTCATAATTGTCGTCTGTTCTATTGGTTACCTAGCCTAATGGCTGAGGAGGATGTTTTTTTGGTTCCACTGCTGCTGGGTTTGCTAGTGCAAATCAGCTACTTGCTGGTCAGGTTGCTGTTGGTGGTGCCTCTGGCCTGGGTTAGGGCGGTGGTGGTGCTAGTGTGGGTGATGTTGTTGCTGGTGCTCTTGGTGGTATTGCTCAGGCTCTGGGGGTTGCTGGTGGTCTTGGACGGGAGGGTGGTGCTAGTGGTCTTGGACAGGGGGGTGGTGCTCCGCGTCCTCCTATGAGGTGGACCAGTGCCACCTCCAAGTTTGTGTTGCATCACATGTGTGAGCTGATTAGGACTGGTGTGAGATCTGAGAAGGACTTTAAGGATGTGCATGTGAACAAGGTGGCCAAGGTCCTCCGAGAGTGGACTGGGGAGCATGTCACCGCCACTCAGGTGTACAACCACCTGCGTAAGTGGCGGCAAAGGTGGGGTAGGGTGTGCAAGCTTAGGGACCTCAGTGGTGCTCTCTGGGATGGTGACACATGCAGCATCACTCCTGAGCAGGAGCACTACCTTGGCCATTGCAATGTGAAGGCTTTGATCATGCTATATGTTTTTTTTTCAATACTTGTCAATTTTTTTCTTTTTGCTAAGTACTGATAGTAGTTGTTTTTTGCTGTCTATTTTGCAGGATCACCCTAAAGATGCTGAGCTGTTGAACAAGCCCATTGAGCATTACGCGCAAATGGAGGTCATCTTTGGAGGGGGCATGGCAATAGGCCGCTGGACCATGGGTTCTGGAGGCGCCCTAGGTGTGTTCTCTGGGTTTGGGGAGACAACGGAGAAGAAGGTGGACAAGCAGCAGCTAGTTGACCTGACTTTGACTGAGCAGCAGGTGGACCAGAAGACGGTCATGAAGCCTACTGCCTCTGGGGAGGATTCTAAGGCCCTTGCATGCTGCGCTGGGAGCAAGAGGAAGAGGGATGCCATGTCCAAGAAGGATGTATCTATCCTCACCAACATGACAAATATTGTGAACAATGTGGTAGCAGCACTGAGGGAGACTAGGTCTGAGCAGGTGCACCCTGACCTCTACAATGCTGTGATGTTGACCCCTGGTTTCTCTGAGGAGGCCCTGATCGTTGCTTTTAGCCACCTCCTGGACAACAAGTTCCAGGGCAATGCATTTGTCAAGATGGGCGACAGCCACCGCACCCTTTGGCTCAAGACCTGGCTGGGCAAGCACTACTAGTAGTTATGTGGTAGCTGTTGTTGCCTTCTAGCTCAAGGAAAACAGTTGAGCAAGTCTCCATCCCTAACCACTCCCTTCTTTTGCACAGATCTCTATATACGTAGGTCTAACCTGTTAGGGTTTAGCCTCACTTGCACCTGTCCTTTTGTGGTGGTTTTTGGATTCACATAGGGGTGGCTAATTACTAATTATGTTTCATGGCAGCATAGCAAGGTTAAGAATTTTGGTACTAATTATTTGCTAAGGAACTGCATGGTAAGTATTGTAATATGATGGATCTAGTACTGATATATGCTCATGATGCTTATGATGTGATGCCATGTATGACTGTTTACATTACACTCCTGTTAGCTTTCCTTAAGTATTTTACCATGTGGACATGTTGTTCTGCTTTGCTGCAATTTTATTGGTTTGCATTCTGCTGCTGTTGTTTACCTATTTTAGTTGCCTTGTGGACATGTTCCTCCTGTTCTTTAGGTTGCTATTTGACTTGATAACATGTGCTTTTTATTCTGCTATATACCTTGTTGCCATGTTGCTGTTGTTCATGTTTTGGATTTTTAATTTGATACCATTTGCATGCTCTTCTTTACCTATTGGTTTCTATTCTGCTGCTGTTGTTTATCTTTTTTAGTTGCCTTGTTGACATGTTCCTTCTATTCTTTAGGTTGCTATTTGACCTAGTAACATGTGCTTTTTATTTTGCTATATACCTTGTTATCATGTTGCTGTTGTTCATGTTTTGGGTATTTCACTTGTTACCATTTGCATGCAGTTCTTTACCTACATGACTTGTTACCTTGTTGGTGCTGTTGGTTTCCTATCTTTTGGCCTGTGATGATTACCCTTGGGTAGGATAATGATAAAGTGGCTCCTGTCTTGTGGTTCTCATACATGTTGTTCTTTATTTGGTGTCTTTTCAGCTTTATTGCCTCTGTTCTACTCTTCCTTTCTACTCTTCTGCTGCTACTTTTGAGTCCACCTGTCTGTATGGCAGTTGGAGATTTCACTTATAATCCAAGACCCAACATACATTTTTTCATGCCTATGATGCATTTGTACTGAGGCATTTATGTTGGGTGATGTGAATTTGTGTTTGCATATTTGAGGATGATGAGCTTAGGGGATGCTTAAACCCATCACATTCCTCTTCTGACTTTTTGGTTTTTCTGATCCAAATGCAGTTCTTACAATTCATGTGTTTGAGGCACGATGAGAGAAAGTTGACGCATCTGATGTCCATGTGGTGAGGCTTCTGTTTTGGTTCTCTTCTGATTTTCATGTATCAATTGTGTATGCGGATGATGAAAGGGTTACAAGTTCTGAGCTTAGGTTGTATTTCCCAAGCTTGAAGACTTGATGAACATCCACTCGAGCTTGGCGAGTATGACCTAGCAGATGGACAAAAGCAACCCTCTCCGACGCTTTATGTGATTTCAGGTGGCGATGATGTAAAGATGGTAGCATGCATGCCTCAAGATGCTACCTACATACTGAGCCAAATAAAGCATACCTTGCCTTGATTGGCTCACTATTAGACAGCTCCTTAGCGCATGCATCTGCACCTGAGTTGAGCCTTAATAAGAACTTATGCTGCTGCCTTCTTGATTTCCTTTAGTACTGTTGTTTCTATAGATGGCGATGAACTACCAAACGCACCACTTTGGACTGTAGCAGGTGTTAGCTCCTAGTGATGCGGTCAGGGGTTCCTCTGACTGCCTCACTAGGAGGCAACTCCTATCTCTATCCTATTTGTTAGGCAAGTACTACACTTCATCTGAGCCATATATCATTTATTTGCTGATGATGACTGACCAAATGGGTTGTGTCTGAGGATTTTTTCACTTTTATCTGATTTTCCTAACTTGAGTTTATTTGTGTTGCCCATGTTGATGCTTTTACTTGTGGCAATGAGGCTCGGAGATGTTGCCCGCTGCTAAGGCACATGGGAACCTTCTCAAGGTTTCCTTGCTTATTCATATCATGAGCTATTTTTAGATGATGATGACTTAGTTTCATGCAATTCTGATAAATTGGTTGCCATTTTTTCTTGATCCTGGCCCATTAGTTGTTCATTGTAAATTAATGGTTTGGTGGATATTCTTTGATCTCAAATTTGGTGTCATTGTGGTTCTCCGTGCTCTATTCATCCATGTTGACATTTGGAAGTTCTTATTGCCCTATGCGCCATATTCCTGCTGCGTTTTATTTCAACTATCATGCAAGCAAGGCCCTAATATATTAACTAGGTTGCTAATTACCTTGTGAACTTGATGTAATTTTGTTCCTATGCAAATTTGGATCATAATTTTATCGTTGATCTCTTTGTATTTTTATTCAGTTTAATTGTTATTCCTATGATCTGTGCATTTATGGGTACCTAGCAATGGGGGTAATCTTTACCAGCGCCACTGCGTGGTGAGGGCAACTCACTTGTGCAGACTACCAAACGCCATCTTTAATTAGTTATGGGTGAGCTGCTGCCGGCCCACCTAGCTCACGGGCTCAGTTAAGTTAAGGCAGCCCGGACTACCAAACGCAACCGAACGATTTCACGGCTGCCTGCATGAGAGGTCGAATCGAATCCAGCCAGCGAGATTCGGGGGTGGAATTTGGAACCGCGACTCCGCGAAAATGATTTGCAAGGCTACTTCTTCACTGTTCCATCACTGTGATCTGAATTCTGATGGCAAAACAACTACACGGGGAGCAGTTCTTGCTACTGTCTCGCTCGCCGCTCCTCGGAGTCTCCCTCTCTCTCGCCCAATGTACATCTACTACAATCCTACTAAATCCATCCCTTCCTGTCATTCTATTCTAGTACTACTCGGAGTCGCTCGCCGCAGTTGCAGTGTTGCAGAGCAGCCTCGGTCGGGTCAGCTCGCCGACTCGGAGATGCTCTGCAGCGACGGCCGCCAGTTCCGCCCTCCTCTCGCAGCGGCGCCGCCGCCGCCGGACCCGCCGCGGTGATGCCGGTCCGCCTTCTCCGCCCGCTTCCGAACCTGGACCAAGAACGAGGCCAAGTCAGCGATTGAGAGTCTGGATTCCGGAATCCGCAATTCAGAATCGGAGATTCGGAGGCCAGGAACAGGGGACGAGCGATCACTCACCTCGTCGGCGCCGGGCTGCCCCCGCGCATCGCCACCCGCGGCGGTGGCGGCGTGTCCCGGCTGCGACGGTTGCCGCCGCCGCCGGTCGTCGAGCGCCTCCTCGCACCGCCGCGTCTTGTCCTGCCGCCTGGCCTGGATCGCCTTCGCCACCTCTGCGCAAGCGAGACCAATTGGGGAACGGATTGTGAGCTCGTCGATCTCCGAGGGAGAGAGGAATTGAAGCCAGAAACAGAGCGATCCAAGAACCGCCTTTGATGCGAACGGACGGACACGCACCTTGCGATGTGATGAGGCGGTAGACCTGGCCGAGCAGCAGCGCGTCCTTGGGCTTGAGGAGCTTCACCTTGGTGATCTTGGTGACGCCGCCGCCGGCAGCGGCCGCCGCGCCCGCGGACAGGGGGTCGGGCTTGGCGCCGCCGACGCCGGCGACGCGGAGGACGACGAGCGCGACGTAGTGCCCGGGGTTGCTGCGCATCACCTCGCCGGCCGTGGCCGGCCCGTACAGCCGCTCCACCTTGCCGCCGGGGTGCTGGATCACCACGGCCGCCGCCTCCGCCGCCTGGCAGTTGCCCATCTCCGGCCCGCCCTGCCTGCGACCGCAACGGCCGAGTCCGAGAGAATTGTTGTTGCGAATTGCGTGGTGGTGGAGCCGCGGGCGCCGCTTGCGCTGGGGGATTTGATCTCTGCCGAGGACAACGGGGGGGTGGGGGCGTCTTATATGGGCGCGCGTGGGCGGTGACGGCGACAGGGAAGAGAAGGGAGGTGGGGGATGGAGTGATTAGCGAGCTGCTTAACGATAGATTAATCCGGATTTGGACGCAATTCTTGGCACGTTGCGAGGTGATCTGTGGAAGGAGTCAACGTGTTAGGCCTAGTTTAGGAGATGGAGTACAACCTACTCGGTCGGAGCCTGCAAAATGGCAGGCCGGGATGTAACAGTGCCTGCCTACGTAGTGGGTACACTTCCCGTTTTGTCCTTTTTCACCGGGGCTTGACATGGACGCACCACATGTCGGGAACTCGAGGAGCTGAAATCGTCTACGGCCGCCCATGCTTCAACGGCTGATTGCCTAATGCCTTCATGGCTTCAACTATGAAATATCCCTGGTGGAGACTGCTCTAAAATTGTGGGTGTGAAATTGTGAATTGCTCTCATATTACCATTTTATTTTGTTCGTATGTTTTTTTAGATATAATTTACCTCCATGATTAATTTTTTTCTTAAAAAAATATTGCTATGGCTTTAGATGGATCAAAGCCACTATACCTGCAAAAAAGATATCGATTCGCCCAAGAATGCATAGAAAAATCTACAAAGAGTACAATCAAACATAGATTGCACAATATCATGTTATTAGTATTTAGTGTTCCCATATTCCTAGGATATGATATATGTCCACCGATCGAAGTTTTTTAAAAGAGATGTCATATAACTCTGCATTCGGTTAAAAAAAACTCATCGGAAGTACAGTCACACATAGTTCACGGCGACAAGTGAAGATAGAGGTTAGACACATGTCGCATCATGTCTTTCTTCCTATTTGACGGTGTTAAGGATAGCTAGTGGAACAACCGGCCGATATGACACATGCAATTGGGCAGTTGATAGCCATTTGGACTTCCTACATGTCATGTGTTGTTGTTGGAGAGAAGCAGCCCCTAAATGGTTGAAAGAGGGTGCTCTTGATTTTATTGTGAAACCATAAAAAAATAGGGGAATTAGTAATTTTGTAAATAATTTGTGAAAGGCATACATATGGCAGTGCTTCCAAAGTTGAAAAGTGGAGCCTTAGGATTTGTTCTTGATTTCAAATGCTGGAAAGTGGAGCTTATATGGATGAAACATGATTTTCTCTCCATTTAGTCTAGCTCTTATGCTTTTTCTTTGATTTGTCATGATAATTTCCACATTTACATTAAATTGAGATTCTTGTTCTTTTTTTTCACGCAAGGTCTTCTTGCATTACTCTTTCCTTTATGCGTTAGGTGTGGAAATTAACAGATTTCCACTTGAGATTCCTGGAGTTCCCCTCTTTCTTCCCAAATTCTTTACGAAATGGAAATAAATCGATGAAAGATATTCGTTTCCTGTTTCTTGTGCTACCGTTTCCATGGGAACAAAAAAAGAATGTTGCTTCAAAATTGCATTTGCCGTGCAGCCCTGGCTTGCCAAGTTGGCATTGTTGAGGACAAGCTAGCAAAGATTCCTTTTGCAGCGACGAGGTGTCGAGACGTGCCTGCCAGACTGGTCACTGAACGTGATGACGTGGCCGAGTCAGCATACCCCTGACCCACCGGCACGTGTCGAGCTCTGGGTACGCGCGTACAGCTTCTCCCATGCACCTATACGGGCTATATACACTGGCACAGTACTGTACAGAGACCATACAGACGCACATGAAGCTAACGAGAGGGGCAGATCGGTAAATTGAGCTCAGCGCATAGATCAGTGTGTCCGTGCCATGCAGATAGTGTTGTGCCGTACTACTGATCTGGACAAAACTATGACACGATCTCGGTCAACAGGAGCCCACTGTAACGTTGACCTGTGAGAGGACGGATGGATGGAAGTGATGGGTCGATCTGAGCCGTCCAGTCCGTGCATGGATGACCACAATTCCAGTAGCTCGGGCTCATCGAGTCATCGTCCACACCTAGGGGTTCACGAGTCATGTGGCAGTTCATAATGTCACCAATTAGCATGGGGCTTAGCATGCCGTCAGTGATGATAAAAAGCCCCAGCACATGACGACCCAAAAGGGAATTTTTGCTTAGGGCACTGCTCGACCATCATCATCGCTACCACCATCCTTGATCTATGGGCACTTTTCGGTTTGACTAAATTTAGCTAAGGATCAGGGAGTATTTTGAACGGCGCCCGGATGATTAGCCATGATTGTTCATGAAAAAGAGGTCCTCTTGAGCATGTGATGTTAGTGTGTGCCTATGAGCCTAGTGCTATATGATAAGTTTTGAGGGAACTCCTATTAAGGGGGTGTTTGGGAGGCATGTGCTAAATTTTAGCACATGTCATATCGGATGTTTGGACACTAATTAGAAGTATTAAACATAGTCTAATTACAAAACTAATTGCACAACCCCTAGGCTAAATCGCGAGTTGAATCTATTATGCCTAATTAGTCCATAATTTGACAATGTGGTGCTACAGTAACCATTCGCTAATGATGGATTAATTAGGCTTAATAGATTCGTCTCGCGATTTAGCCTAGGGGTTGTGCAATTAGTTTTGTAATTAGACTATATTTAATACTCCTAATTAGTGTCCAAACATCCGATGTGACAGGTGCTAAAATTTAGCACCTGCTATCCAAACACCCAATACTTTGTAAAATAATTAGTTTGTGTAGATTCCCTCTAAAAATAACCTTATAATCTCATAATTTATTGGAATCTATAAATATGTTCAAAATGAAGTGGGCAAATATATTGTACAACATTTTTTTTAGCGGAGGGAATAGTAGTTTATACGCAAGAGTGGTTTGTGCCTTGGTCCAAAGGTAGCAAGGACGGCTTGAAAGTTTCTTTTCTTTGGTGTTTTCAAGTAATTAAGGTTGGACGGTCAGCAAGTGCACTTTTTTATGAAACAGGTGGGTAATCCCCTACTGATTATATATATTAATTAAACACAGGTGAGAACAAAAGAGCAAGTGCACTTTTTTTTGGTCCTGTAGTAGGACTACAGCAGTACTAGCAGCCATTGATGGAGTTCATCCATCGCGTGTTATCAGCTTAACATATCATCTATTTAAACACATAGGCCTTGCAGCGACATGCTCAAAGCCACTACAATTTTCAAGAGTGACGGTGTGGAACACATGTGCTTTACTATTTCATATCAATCAGCAAAGCAAGTGTACACAGAACAAGCGACGAGCACACTAAAAAGCCACAAAAAATGTAGTAAAATCAAGGACCATGATACACACTTGTTATTCAGGACTTTTCCTTCCTCTTTCCCGTGCATATTCCCTCATCGTTCATCAAGATCTTGAATTCTTGCCTCCACGCAAGCCGGCAGTGCTGACCGGTATTATATTTTTACGATATGCCTTTGCAATTGGTGATTTTTTTTATACGATTCCATCTTGTACATTTTCACGTGAAGTATGCTCCAACATGCGCTACTAAGTACTAAACCCTTTTTATCCATTCACATAATCTTTTTTTTAAAAAAAATCAACTTGCAAGGCAACGCTGTCATGAAGCACGTGAAGTACTGGCATCCGAAAGCAACAGATATGCGTGTACACTTTTGTTCGTAGTGCTCCTCGAACAAATTCGCTTCCCATGACACAAATTCTCGTCGAACCGAAGGAAGAAACAACGTTGCTTCATTACAAGATTACTACATTCCAAAGTAAAAGAAAAAAAAGAAGAAGAAAATAACCTCACAGCATGTGCTACTCTAGCTCGCTTCAGAGATAAACTACACATGGACATTTACCTCGGCAGCAGCTTTATTTGTGAACGCAATCAGCCCTCCACGAATCTTATTGCACACTCTCAATTAAAAAAAAAGAATCTTACACTGTCTCTCGAGAAACTTAAAATAAAAAAAAAGAGAAACTTAAAAAAAATTCGCGGCGGTTTGCAACGACGATCGCGTGCATCGGACACCGTCACCGATGAGAGGAAGAGGATAGACTAGTGTATCTCTGTCAAGGCGTGTCCCTTGGGAGCAAGTCGCCGCCTCTCCTCCATCAGTGTCAGTTGCCGTGCATGGGTTCCCACGCTACCGGATGGGATCAAATCAGGCCATGTGCGAGCCTTGCTCATTTCGGGCAGGGCCGCAGGGGGTATCGCCGCCGGACGGTCGTCGCAGTCACCGATGAACAGGCCGCCGGATCGCTAACCCCTGCGTGATCACTGTTTAATCTAGTTTAATTAGTTACTGCTTCGAGTAAAGTATGGAGTGGAAAGTTGTGCGAGAGGATCTGCATCGTTGATTGTTGCAGGAGTATCCTCGTGTTCTCACGCGGAACGGTGGAAGGGGCGTTCCTCTCTTGGCGGCGGTTTGCATTGAGATATGTAAGGAATTATACGGAAATAGTGCTACTCCAAATTCAATTCAGATCTTGTTTCAGGATTGAATCATGGAACGGATTCGTTTCTGGAGGAGAATGGGTGGATCCGGTTGTGTCACTCAATTCTGAAGGGTTTTATTTCGGAGGTTAAAATATGGGGATTGATTCCGGATCGTTAAGAGGTCGGAATAACCAAAATGAGCTCTATTCCAATCCGAACCAAACGGTTATTACTGAGTCAAATCAACCCGTGCGGAATAGATCTCGTTCCGAATGATTCCAAGAGAACTGAATGAGGCTTTAGTGTTGATTCTTCTGGTCGCTTGTAACTGTAAATATCAATAATTCTTCAACACACCTCAGCTCGCAAGCTAGAACAACTTGGCTCAACCTCCTAAGTAGTACTGACGAACGAAGCCAAAATATATTTTCTACTTGTTAGATTGCGATCTAGTATTATGAGCCGAGTCGGACCAACTCATTATCTAAACGAGCTAGAGTGAGCCAATAAGTCGGCTCGGCATTCACCCCTACTGGGTGGCCAACCAAAATGCCTTATCTAGTTCTTGGCAAAGAACAGAGTTCATTGTCACAACCAACAACAGGTTTGGTGGATCAGCTTCGTCGATTTTGTGCTAAAAGCTCCTTTAAAGATTTGAGCTCATAACCTAATAAATATCCGCTCTGAATCTTAAATGGACTACACACTAGCGATTGTCTCATCACACGTGGCATGGGAAAAGAAAGCGAATCAATGAATCATCAAACTAGCAGTTGGCCCGTGGTTAGTAGTGTGATGCCATTTCCTCTTTACAGCTAGCGCCCCAAGCGCCCAACACGTACACACAACTTGGTTTGCCGTCGCCGCTATCACGCACATTCTTTCCATTCACTCTCAACAGTCTCAATTGCTTGGGCGTATCTGCTTAAACGCTTGAAAGGGATGCAAGACGGAACGGGATGGGAATTTTGCGTGTAAGCCACAAATCCCTTGGGCCTGTCAACGTCTCCTCCTCGTGACTGTATGCACTTGACGCAAATCTCAGGAATATTTGCAGTTGACGGCAGGGTCGTTCCAGTTGCAGGATTCTCGCTCATTATTTTTTTTTTGAAACGAAAGATTCTCGCTCATTATTGGGCCAAAGGGATTAACGTGTAGCCATGCATTGGCTCCAGCAGTCTCGATCATGGGATAACCAATTAGCCATTGCTAAATCATTGAGCTGATCTTACTACTCAACTAGCCTCTTCCACGCAGCAGAAAGGCATTGCAGGATTGGCTTGCAGTCCATGTCATGCACTGCAGGCATGTTTCAGACTTCAGGCTCACTGACATGACATCCAGCCCAACCGGCAGCAAACCATCCAAACGATAAACAAACCGGGAGCACGCTGACCGGCCGGCCGCCGCCTTGCACGGAACGATCCGATCTGCCGATTAGAAAATGCTCTGAACTGGCCTGAAGACGGCGAGCCCATGCGGGCAGCCGGAATCTTCCTCTTGTGCTTGGTCGGCCTCCGGGCTTGTCCCACGCGAGGACACGGATCCCGCCGGGGCGGCCGCGGCCTCGTGGCGTGCCCTGACGGGAGGGGCAGGTCAGGGACAGGACGGCATGAGGGTGGGTTGGGGCCGATGGAATGGCCGGGATCCGGCGGGCATGAGCCGAAACCAGAAAGTGTCGTGAGTTGTGAGCAAGCAAGGGTCTCGGACCAGCCGATTAGGTTATCTGATTAATTAACAAATGTGGATTAGTTTACTTGGTTTTTTTTTAACAGAGTTGCCAACTTTGTAGGTGACCCTTTTCTGCGTCGGCAGACCACTACTGCCTTTCCCTTTTTGGTGGGATGATGCGAGTATGTAAATGCGAGTGTGTGTCCGCACCTGCGTCTTCGTTCCCGCCGTCGGCCGCTACTATGCCAATCCGCAGCGAAGAACGCCAATCCGCAATGAAGAATCAGGCCCTTACCACCAGGATCTGCGGCCACCATGTGAGCCTCGCGCTAGCCGAAGAGCAGCAGCAAAAGCCATCGGTGGGGAGGAAAAAAGAGGGGCTACAAAGAGAAGGCAGCGGAAGGGAAAACAGGATGAAGAGAAAGAAAGGAGGAAGATGGCAGGTGGATCCGAAGGCAATATGATCCTTTTACCCCTCCTTCTGATTGAAAAGGAATAGTTTATTCGGTGTGATGTGTTGTAGACCAAACTGCTTTTTCACGATGTGCTGAAGACTAAATCGACATTTGCAGTGTGCGTCACACAAAACCACACTTACAACCTGCCAGGGATAAATTTCCCAAGGGAACAAAGGAGGGAGAGGGAGGGGACCCCTGTCAAGCCGCACTTGCTTACTGTTCCCCTGTCCCTGCGTATCCACGTGTTCCGGAGCTGCCCGGAAGGTGCTTAAACCTAATATCAAACCTAATCTGCTCTTTCCCGGACATTGTTTGTTCTTGAGAGATGACGACATTGCTTGTTTAATCGTCGCATGATGGTTGGAATACGTACATGCGTACGTGCCAAAAGCTCTGTGTGCCGTGACAACTCGTGTCCGTGCACAAGCCGCTCCAAATAATTGTCTCCCAACGACCGGGCAGACAAACCAAAAGCTTTCATCTTCCAATAGAAAAGGAAAGAATTATAGGATGACAGTGGGTAGTTTTAGGTCACCAATTTGATTTATATTCGTTTCAATTTCCCCGGTTTGGTGTCCGGAATAGTTCATTTGAATGAATTTTGGATCGAGCCGGTGAAAAAAGAACGAGACATATGACATGCCGCTACTGCTGTCAACCAAAATACGTTTCCAGCAAAACCTGTTGCCATACAAAGACATGGCCCAGCGTGCTCAATGTTGGACGCAGCTCGCGCTACGGCCTGTCGGCTGCATCCAGTCAGTCGAATTTTTTTTATTTTAGTATTTTGTAAAAATATATGTTCTAATAAAAAAATTACAAATCTATACCTATACTGCCGTTTGAAACAACGGAACGTGCACTAGTTGAACCGGCGGAATTTACCTTCCCTAGGCAGCACACTTTCAAAAATCATAACTAATTCATATAAACTAAGATAGAGATAAACTTTATATAAAAATTGTAGCTCTAGATGAGATTTACAACTTTATAGTTTAAACTTTTTTCATTTGGATCCATCCTGGTGCTCAAATAATGATAAAAGTTTCAGATCTAAAATTTAATTTCAGATCTGAAATTTGTGTTGATTATTTGAGCACAAAGATGGTACCAAATGAAAATATTTTGAAATACAAAGTTGTAAATCTCATTGATATATATAATTTTTATATAAAACTTATCTCTGTACGAGTTCATATGAATTAGTTATGATTTTTTGAATGTGTGCTGCCCAATTTCAGATCTAAAATTTGAATTTTAGATCTCAAACTGGTGTCGATTATCTGAGTACCAAGATGATATCAAATGAAAAAAAGTTTGAACTACAAAGCTGTAGATCTCGTCGCGATCTACAATTTTAATATAAATTTTATCTCCATCTGAGTTCATATGAATTAGTTATGATTTTTTAAAAGTGTATTGCCTAGGTGGGAACTTACCGCCGGTAAGTTTGCTACAGTCTACCTTCTACCGTTTCATTTGGCTATAGCCATTTCAAAAGGCGTTATAGTTATAGATTTGTAATTTTTTGTTAGGATATATATTTTTTAAAATACTAAAATATAAAAATAAAAAAATTCCAGTCAGTCGGGTCTCATGCTGCTTGGGGCTGCATGCGCCGCGCCGCGGGGTTAGGCTCGTTGGTTGAAATTTCTTTATATTTTTTTCAGAAATATATAGTTGGATGGAAAAATTGCAGAAATGGTCTAACGCCGCCGGCCCAAGCGGCGGAAGCCCGTTACCACCGCCTCAGCCGGCGGTAAAGGCCTGACCCTGCCGGCCCATGTCGTTACCGCCGGCTGGGCCGGCGGTATCTCCATTACGCCGCCTGGGCTGGCGGTAAGGACCCGTCGCCTGCTCCGCCGCGGTACGGCGCGGTCAGAGTCGTTACCGCCGCCTGGGCCGACGGTAACGACCCCTACTGCCGCCTGGGCCGCGGGGATTCCCCCTATTTAACCCCCCCCCCCCCCAAGCCAGGCCTCCAAGGCACCCACCTCTCCTCATTGAGACGTTTTTGAGGGGAGAAACAGAGATGGAGAGAAAGAAGGAAAGGAGGAAAGAAAGAGAGGAAAGAAGGGGAAGAAATCTCCTAGAATTTAGGTAAGTTTTTCAATATCGTAGTATAGTAAATCTAAAAATACATTGTGCTTTTAGATGGTAAAAATCTAGCTTAGTATGTATAGTAGATTCGGTATTTATTTTGTAGTTTAGTATTTAGATCTACGGATATGTTGTGTGTTTTTAGATGTTAAAAATGTAGCGTCGTTAGTATAGTTTTACATTCGGTTTTTAGTTCCTACTTTAGTATTTAGATCTATAAGTATTTACTAGTATAGTTTCATGAATTTTTAATATTTTTATTATACAACCGTATGATGCCAAGGCGTGAAAAAACTGGTAAAGCAAGGTAATCTCAGTGCACGTTATTCAACTGTACGTTAACCGGTAGTCATATGATTTAATCTTAGTTGCTTCTTGTTCTTACAACGAAAATGGTAAAGGTGGAGTAGTGTTCCGTTGACCGGAAATGCCTTCGACCGTTTGCCTCTGCCTAGTGGTGTTCCAGTGCCCATGTGCTTTTGTGGCGATCCTTGCAAGGTAGCCAAGTCCGATGAAGAGGACACGTATAGGCAGAGGTATTGGATGTGTTCCAACTTTGCGTTTGAGCCTACACTTCGTCAGTGCCGCATTAACAAGATGGTGAGGAATTGATGTTGTGCAACAACTATTTTGTGCCATATGACATCTTGCATGCTTTTTTTGTTATGTAATAAATACATCTTTTGCAGACTCCTCCACCGCTCTGTGATTTTGAGCAGTGGATTGACACTGAGATCAAGCCTGAGGACAAGGAGCACATGCAGTACATGTTGCAGTGGGCGCCAAAGAGCAAGGAGAGGATGGAGAAGAGGCTCAGAGAGGAGGCTGCAGAGAAAGAGCACAAGGAAGAGGAGGAAAGGAGGCAGCTTACTGCGCAGAGGGAGGAGAGGGAGAGGAAGCTTGAGCGTGCACGCCGAGCCAAAGCAGCGATGGAGGAGAACCCCGATGCCCTGAGGAAGGGAAAGTGGCCTCGTTGTACTCAGTAGGCTCCGTTATTCGCTACTACTCCGTTGTGTGCGGTTGTGTCCATGTTTTATTCATGGATAATGTTGTGTATTGTTGGACCTTTAATTGTGTTGTGCTTAGGTAATGTACTCTGTTATTTGCCGCACGATTTTCATTCGTAGTTATTGATTATTTCAATTGTGTGCTTCTAATTATTAATTGGGAAATGTTTAGAATTGGCAGGGAAAACGCACGCGAACAATGAAAGGCATTTAACTTATTATGTAGATAGAGCAGTCATCGCACATAAAGATAATCGTAAACATCATAATCATACAATGAAGTAGCCCTACGCACTAAATGCGTCCTCGCTTGAAACGAGGCTCGCCGGCACCACGACCACGCCTTGCTGCCCGCTGCGTTGCTCTGGTCTGCTGCCAGTCGTACGTCCAGGGCTCTGACGGGTGAACGTCGTGAGTCAAACGTCCTCCCACTACCTCCGCAGGAGGTGTCACGAGGTACTGCGATGACGCGCCCTGTGTGGGACCCTGTGGTGTCCCGACGAACTGGGTCGCACCCTGTATAGGACCCGGAGCGTCTGGCAGCTGGGAGGGACCGAGCAGGTCGGCGTCCACTCTGAAAAGCTCATCGATCCAAGCACTGCTGCTGGCCCTTGCTGCCTTGTCGTGCGAGTCCTCCGAATGCCATCCCTGATCTACGTAGCCTATTACAATCACAAAGGAAACGATTTTGTTAGTTTCATTGCGTTCTTAAAATGGAGTTACAGTAAGTACACATCACATACCTATTGGTTGTAGCTCCGGTGAGCTGAAGAAGGATAAGACGACCATGTGTAATGCATCTGAGGAACGGTGGACGGACCTGCTGTGGTGTGCCAAGACGGTGGCGGTGGTGGTGGTGGTACGACGTAGGAGGTGCCGGCTGTTGCCAGACGAATGTGCTGCTGAGAGGACGTACCAGCCTGTTGAGTAGGAGCTGGAGTGGACGCACGGGGGTACGAAGGTCGTGGTGGACGGACGACGTCCCCGTGCCTGTCACGGCAGGTAACGCCACTGAGGAACCTCCTGCAGCCGTATCTGACCCGCATAAGCAGCGATCGTTGCTAAACCAAATTCATCACGGGGAAGTTATCGATGTCGTACGTCAACTGCCTGTCCATATCCGCTATAAGGTCGATCTGTTGGGGAGCGAAAAAATTTCAAGTTAGCCACACCAAATGATGCAAGTTTAGTACAAGAAAATTCAAGTAGCCTACCGTGCGGTCGTAGTTGACGTCTCTCGCGCGAGGGTACGTCTGGGTGACTGGAGCGGTCTCCGTCGGTGGCTCCGCCAGAACGTGCTGGACCCGTGTCCTGGTCCTCGATAAGAACCAGCTAAGGTATGCTGCGAAAGCGTTGGCGTCGTGTGGCCGGCCCTCTTGGACCACCTCGTCTAGTGCGGTGGCCCACAGGGCGACCCAATGAACCATCCTCGGAACCCATAGGACTTCAGGGCCACTACCACCACCCTGACGGGTAGCCCTAATGGAACCATCGTTACACGAGTTACATAAACAAAATATTGTTAATGCAAGGAGAATGAAAATGCTGGAATGTACCTATGAACGGAAGCCGGTACCGCTGACGTTGCCGGAAGCGGGGAGTCCTGGTACAGGACAAACTGCCTCATGACACGATGAACCGCGTAGTCCTCGACGTGGATGTCGAAGACTAGTGGCCTCCTCGTCATCCAGTACACCATGTCCCGATGGCATAGCGAAGATAGGCCATGCGGGGCACGAGCCTCCACCTCCTCCAAGTTGTAGGGTCTCCACCTCACGTCAGTGTCGACTAAAGCGTCGAACATACCGACAAAGTCCGGGTAAGACTTCTTTGTCTGAAGCCCCGTCCAAACCGCCTGCAACAAATGTAATCACAATTTCTTATTTAGGACCTCAAAAATTCCAAACTGTAATAAGAATCGAAAAATAGTAGAGGAAGAACCGTACCCTCCTCAGGCACCACAACGACCCCATCTTGGGTCTGTCGACGTCGTCCTCATCAAAACCCCCAAGGTAGGGGGACATGTCCACACGAGGTCGCCCTATCGGGAACCGCTCGTAGGCACAAAGCTGAAGCAGCAGTGGGCAGCCAAGGAAGATAGGCTCCGTCAAAGTTACCTTCACGCAGCCCATGCAAAGACCCCTGTACGTGGCCGCCAGCACAGCTGAACCCCAGCTGTACTGTGGAACCTCGTCAAGCGGGGCCTCCGCAATGGCCCTCGTGTAAGGAAGAAGGTGCTTAGGCACCGAGTTCCCGTGCGACGTGCAGAAGAGTGTCCAGCTGAAGAGCCACAGCAGGTACGCCTCTAAGTGACGCGCTACTATGGCGTCGTTTGCATCCTCTCTCATGTACTCGGCCTGCAAAACAATTTCGTACTTGTGTCAACAATTTAAAAAAAATGGCTGAAAAATATTTATAATTGCTGCTAATTAGAAACTCACACTGAACTGCTGGAGCCAAGCCTTCGTCGGGCCGTGGGAGCTGCTGAAAGTGGTGTACTGGGGGGCACCGTCTATGCGGGCAACGTCCGCAAAGCGACCCAACAACTCCTCATGTCAGGAGGGGGGCACGTCCATCGCGGCTACAGCGACCCCTACACAAGGAAGGCCCAGTAGCATCGAGATGTCCTCTAGTGTGGGCGTCAACTCACCGACCGGGAGGTTGAAGGTGTGCGTCTCCGGCCGCGACCGGTCCAGCAAAGCTGCTAGCAGTGACATGTCGAACTGCAACCGTGCGGGTCTCTCGCGGCCACGTCGCGCTGAACGTTCGACCATGTCGCCCTCCACAAGCCTAGCCACAGGAAGAAGGCCCGCCGCACGCAACCTGTACCACGGAACAAATGAATTAGTTTACACAAATTATTCATTCAACTTAACACAGAAGTATTACTAATTATTTGTACCTCGGGATCCAACGTCGGTCGATCGGCATGGTCGCAAGCGGAATATGAGCTCGAAACGTGCCTAGGTTCGTACCAAGTACAACCGAGTGGAACGACCTATGCTGGCCGTCCACGGTAGGGTCCAGCTACTCAGGGGTCTCGACCCCCTGTGGACCTGGGTGCGACGCCATACCTGCAACACAACTATAGAAAGAAATAAGCACTAAACATCTAAAGAAAAAATAGTATTACATTATGTTACATACGAGTCAACACAAATATAAAGGGTCCACGATAAATATTACAAAACTTGATGTCCTTGTCCGCAGCGTCAAATAAAAATTATATTACACTACCTAAGGATGACAACTGAAGTTACAATAACACAACTGAAGGTATACAGTACATTACATTAATAGTTATTAGATGCAAATTGGGTGCTAGCACTTGCATACGTCGTTGCCGGGCAGTTTTTTTAGGTGTGACCGGCTTCGTGGCACTTGGAGCATAGACGGTCATCAGGACCAGCTTCAGATTCATCCATGTCATTACGGATATGCCTGTTCCCATGTCGCCCCACTCCTTGGAACATTTCTGGATCAGGATCAGGAATGTAGCGGACGGCATTATCAGGATTATTGACAAAGTCTCCCAGCAAATGATATCCATAAACCTCATTCCTCCAAGTTTCCCATATGGTTTCTTTGAGGAAATAGTGCGGCACGAAACGACGGGGTTGGAAGGCCCCCGCCTCGAAGCATGCAGCAATGATATGGGTGCAAGGCCTGTGTAGCAATCTTGGCTTGTGGCAAGAGTAAACACAACCTTCATTGCTGATGATGCACTCATGTGTGTGTCTCTCACGCCTCCTGCCCATTCGAACTTTGTTCCTGCACACAACTTCGAACCGGCATTCGACGGCTCCCACTTCTTTCACACGATGCAAATGAGCTTTCTTAATTGCTTCCTCCATGTACTCTGTCATCTTGTACCCAAATATTACGTGGTTGTCGCGCATGGAGTTATCAGTCAATTGGTACCTTTCCCTAAAATACTTTATGATGCGGTAAAGGTAAAATTCGACAATACCAACAAGAGGCAGGCCCCAAACACCGCGCAGGACCCAGTTGTAAACCTCAGCTAGGTTTGTCGTCATTATACCCCACCGTGCACCTCCTTCATCAAAGAGTAATGCCCACTTTTCCTTCAGTTCATTCTCAATCCACTGTGAGAAGGTCTTGATGGATCTTCCCCGTCTTCGCCTGACGTTTGGACCGTCGAGCCCGACGTCCTCCAGAGACACGGGTTTGTCGGCCACACTATTGACCACCCTCTTCGCTAGTTCCTCGCATTGCTTCTTTGTGAGGTCCTCAAGTTTCTTCCACAGTAGGTTGAACTTCCTCTCCTGATTCTGGTTGCACAGGCACTTGAACAATTTTGTAGGGTCTTGTTCTTGAATTGGCTATGAAAGTTCGCACCCATATGCCTCATGCACCACCGACTCCTCAAGTCCGGCCATATCGGGGCCCTAAAACGCTCTTCACTTCCGTTCTGTAGGTCCTCGATTGCTTGTATAATGCCTTTGTGCCGATCATGAATGAGACAGACACCCTCGACGTCCAACACAATCATGTTCTTCACCCTCTCAAGAAACCAATACTAGCTATCTCCAGACTCCTTACAAAAGCGATCGCAAGCGTCAGCACCTGATTGTTGCCATCTGTTCCAATAGCTGTTAATATTGTCCCTTTGTACCTTCCAGTTAGAAATGTGCCATCAATGCAAATGACTGGTCGACAATGTCGGAAAGCATGAATGCAAGGACCCAACGCAAGAAATGACCGCTGAAGGACCTGTTTGCCTGGAAACTGAAGAACTGGATATGATTTCAAGTCGTAGAAGCTTTCAGGATTTCTCTGGCAAATGGTGTGCAACAAGGCAGGGAGGTTGTCGTAGGATGCTTCGAACATACCCCACTTCATCTCAAGCGCCTTCTGCTTAGCACGGTAAGCTTTGTTGTAGCTGATCTTGTACTTGAACTTCTCCTCTATGGCACAGATAATGGACTTGGGCTCGAAGCTTGGATTCTCCACTATCTGAGGGTACATGTATTGAGCAACAAATTTAGTAGTGAGGTTGCGGTGTGTCCCTTCCAATTCAGCCAGCAAGCATTGGTGCTCAACCACTTTAGTCACCTCCCAGTAATCCTTCCATTTGCCCTTGTATGCATAAACCCTGAATGGGCAATCATTTCGCACACAACGGACATCATACACCTTCGGGCTACTCTTTTCCACCTTGAACTGACGCTGCAAACACAAAGTGGACCACCTCTTAATAGCCACCTTCACTTCATCCCCACTTTGATACACAGCCCCCTCGCATACCTCATTCTCCCTGTACTCCCAAGCAATATTTTCCCCCACATTTACCTGTAGGGCGGAATGGTCGTAATTTGACCAATTTCGCGGTACAGGATAATCATTTTCCTCATCATCCGATGAGTCCTCCTCCATGGCACCATTGGCCTCCCCTCCTTCCATCTCCATCTACTCTACTAACTCAGGAAATTCTTCCTCCTCATCAGCCTCTGCATTTGGTTCCCGAGGTGCTACTTCATGTTCTGCATCTCCACCTTCTTATTCTTCGTCATCAATTTCTTCATTTACACCCGTAGTACTCTGCACATCTTCTTCTGCTTCAACTTCATCTCCTCCGACTTGATCTTCAATATGAGTGCTCGGTCCACCCTTCATGAAAAATTGGACATACCATATGATCGGTAAACCTCTTCTCGTGAAACCATCTATGTAACCTCGATACCTCGGAGTTCCTTCAAGCGGAACCAACTCCCAAAAGTTTATGTCCGGCCGTCTTTGCACTACAAACCTCACTAACACATCCGCTTGATCTCTGTCAACACCTAAGTTCCTACAGAGCCACTTGCATATGCCCCCCAAGTTCTCTCTCTTGCTCTTGGAACACACTTGGTAAAATAGGGGAATCCACTCAAATCTACCCCTTGTGGACCATATCTAATCTCCCCCGACCCATAGTACACTTGAATATTGACACTATCCGACATGCCTAGCAACATACATGAAATGGGCAGTCCAAATTATTCTCAGCACTAGACATAAATTAACTACAATAACGACCTCAATTGAATAAACAAACAACTATGTAACACTAAACCGAGCTTACTAACTAACTTTATCATAGACATGCACCACAACAAATAAATCTAATAATGTTACAAGAAACTATATTGTAATACCTAACCAAAAAGTTATAATTTACTGCCTACATTTATTGTAGTAATTTACCAGAACAAACAAATTTAATATTGTTATCGAAAAACTCTATTCGAATACCTACCAAATAAACATAATTTAATAACTCATTTATTCTAGCCATTTATCATAACAACTAAATCTACTTTTTACTACATTTATTTGAATATTGACTTTATTTTACTGTATATGCTAAATCAGATATACTAACTAATCTACTTTTTCCTATCTAAAAACAGCTAAAAGTTCCAAGTCTAAATCTACGTCCACTATTACTTCTAAGTCTAGATGTACTAATATTTCTAAATCTCAGATCCACTAATATTTCTAAATCTAGATCTAAACTAAACTAAACTACAAGATTAAAAAAAATTACCTGCGACAGACGGTAGAAATTTCTTCCCCCTTCCACCTCCTCCTCCTTTCTTTCTTTCTTTTCTTCCCTCCTCCTCCTCTCCTCTCTCTCTCTCTCTTTTCCTTCCCTCCTTTCCTCTTTCTCTTGCCTCTCCCTTCTCTGGCTTCTTCGGACGCGCAGCGCGCACTGGTGCGGGAGGGAGGGGAGGGGCGCGGGCGGGTTATAAAGGGGCGACTGTCGCCGGCC
>NC_028455.1:26508519-26520825 GCF_000263155.2 Setaria italica | reverse complement strand
TTTCTGCAAACGAGAAAAAGTATAAAAATAAAAAAAATTCTCGTTGGTTCGATCGGGTCGTCGGCGCGTGTGAAGACGGGCCAGCCCAAGAGAATTGCTGTTACAATCAAAATTAAATCGGGCCAGCTAACAACCGCTAGTTTCTATTACAAAGATTGTTAAAATTGAATTCCATCTCACGACAAAGTTCAACATAAATAGGACTTCAGATGTTTCCAAACAAAATTCCTTAAGTTCAAGACCATACTTTAAGACTATTTGGTAGCAGAAGTTTTAATAGTTCCAAAACGTCGTGTTCTCGTGACCAAAGGTATTACAGTTATATACTGATCACTACAGAGCACCATAATAACTGTCATTCTTCTAGGCAACGCAAAAGAACTTAACAACCTAGCGTCTCAACTATCAGCATCATCTATCACATTGAACATTTGAACCAAACTGCTGCGACCAAACGTTGAGACATGCCAAAACCCAAAAGCTCCCATGGAACAGTCCAGCAGTTCACCCTCTGAATGTACAGACTAGTCAACCAAGCATCACCTACACTGGCCTGATCATTTTTTCTCTAGCCCCGAGCCATCGCCAAGAAACGCCCTGGACGGGTGCGCGATCACACGGACGGGAAGAACTTGTTGAGGTTGAAGGGCAGGGAGTAGAACTCCTCGCTGCGGCTGTCGGTCTTGAAGCTCCGGAACTTGTCCCACCAGTGGTATCCCCTGTCCCTCCGCACCGCCGTGTCGCGCCGCTGGATCGTGTTGTCCAGGAAGAAGGCCACCAGCACCGCCACGAAAGGCTTCGACGAGAAGGGCACGTTGATCATGTCGTTGAACTGCCAAGATCGGAAAGCAACGATGGTGAGCAAACCACATCATCCACGCATGTGCAGAGGAAGTTCAGCTGCAGAACGGATATTCGAGTGTGGCACGGAGGGCTGCAGGATTTGTTTCACGTACCCATCGGGCGCCAGTGTGCACCGGGCCATAGCCGGCCACAGATGTGTACTCGTTGAAGTACTGGGGGACTGACAAGCCCATGAACAAGGAGAACCCCAAGATGAACTTGGTCCTGAAGCTGTTCAGGTTGCAGAACTGAAGGAAGCTGAGACCACAGGCGCCTGCAAAGCATATGAACAGATAAATTGGAAAGGTTGGTGTTTAAGAACATGTCCTGGAGATAAGACGATAAAGCCCGCAGAAGATATAGAGATCAGGATGTACCGATATATGCGAAGAATATGCAATACAGGGCAGCAAATATTGGCAGTGGGATGGACGCAAAAATGGCTCCGAATTTCCCTGGTTAAGCAAAAGGAGCACATTTAGCCTATCAAAGACAGATGATCAACAGCACCTGAGCCATATAAAACCTAAAGCAAATCTATAGTTTATGTCAAAAGTCAAATTACAAAAATTACAGTCTGTTGAACTAGACGATAATTCAGTAACAGATTGTTGCACTAGATAGTGGAGAACAGGGTATCTGTTTTTCTGTTTCTATTCAGTAACAGAGTGCTGTTGTGAGTACAGTCTGTCTGTCAAGCGTGCTCTACTTGTGTCTGCTTTTGTCCGAAACTAAAAATACACTCAATGAAGAACACAGATACATAATGTTAGAAACAACATTGCACATTACCAAGAATAGAGAAGAAAATCATGAATCCTGCAGATATTTGGACTACTCTCCGGCTGCCAACATGTGTCAGGGCAAGTAAACCAGCATTTTCACTGCAAATATCAAAATGGATTTTTAGAGAAGCATTACCCCGAGCAATCAATGCCAGTTGCTTGCGGTAGATAGTAGCATTACACTTACACTGACACAGCAGTTCCATTAGCTGTCCCAAAAAATGCACCCAGTAAAGTACCAATGCCCTGCAGTTCATGAAACCCAATTTTGACCACAACAAAACTAGTGAGAAGAAAATGAAGTTTACAGTATACGATAATCAACTCAGTTACCTGCCAACCAATGCCACGACCAAGAACAGAGGGAGGTATCATAGTCGCACTTGCGTATCTTGACACCGCGATGAAGGTCCCAGTTGACTGAAAGAGCAGCATACTGCCTGTTAGGACGTTAATTGTCACCCACTTATCTTTTTTACTATTCAGTAAAGCTGCACAGACAAACCTCCACAAGAGCAATGAATGAGGCCATCATCATCGCAAAACATTCACCAGCATCAAATGTTGGAGCTCCCCATTGGAAAGGGTACGGGACATTAATCCTACAATATTTTTTCAGCACTCCTAAAATAATTTTTTTACCAAAACAAGGGTCTAAACAAAAGGCAATGATGACAAATTTCTTACCAAGGTGCTCCACTTATAAGTCCAGAGCGGTCAACACGGCAATGCACTTGTGTCTTTGTTCGGGCATTCTTGTACGCACCACTGGCAGTAAGAATGTATGCATACAGCCATACAATAGCAATGGTGAAGATTACAGAAAATCGGTCAAACACAGGCTTTGCCACATGAATAGCATGAGGTAAATACTGCCCATGTAGAAAAAAACACATTAGTACATGACTTCTGCTATAATGGTTATTAAGTGTATAGAAAGGCAGAACAAATGATACGTACCTGAGAAAATATGAGCATTAGAATGATTTCTGGGAGCCCAATTTCCACACACTTGGCAACCTGAAACCGAATGAATCCTATAGTTAGTGTTCCAGTGACGGGAGCAAGGATTATGAATGAATCAAGCAACAACCACACCTTATTAGTAGCACACTAATGCTTACCCCTGGAAAACCAAGCTCATAGAGCCCAAATCCAGCTAGCGAGATCAGAGGAACAGCAGACAATGGACTTAGAAATCTGCGAAAGGAGTTCGCTCTCGTCAATCTACAAACTGAACTAATACAATTTGCAATGGCACTAAAACTGCAAACTGAAATTCTACAATCATAGAATGCGCTAGCAGAATTTACAAATAGGAATCATGATCCCTACCTAACAACATTGCGCCAGAGGCCACTGAAACCAAGTATGATCTGAATTGTCGATGCGATGATGAGAGCACCTTGCGTTCCTCGCATAGTCCGCAGGAATTTCTAAAAGTAGTGACGCAAGTCTTGTGAACTTTACTAGAAAATCATACAGGGCATGTGACAATGGCGATCCTGTAGACCAAGCAACAGGGGAGTTACCTGATGAGGGTCTGTTTCGTTGCTGTAGCGGCCGGCCATGATGATGGAAATGGTCGGCGCAACGACGGTGTAAGATCCACCCATCACTGCAGGGAGACGAGTCCCAAAGAATGACTGGCACAAGGTGTTGATGCCGGCGACGAACAGCAGAGTCTGGATCACCCGAGCCTTCTCCTCCTGACAGAAAGGCAATTCAGCAACAGGGAGTTCAGCGTTTTGACATGCATATGCCATCACCACAAAACTTAGCTCTCAGAATCTGAACACTGGGTGGTACTTTCAGTTTCAGGTGATTCAGGGGCACTCACATTTCCTCCTCCCATCTGGGGAACAAGAGCACTTGGTATGATGACAGATGTGCCCAGCATCACAATGTAGTGCTGGAATCCAAGTATGATGGCCTCAGCTGCATATTCAAGATTCACCAAATGACTAGATTAATTACCAGTAGGTGACAGGCAACAAAAAATCGATTAGCAGAAACTGGACCATCCCCAGTGCGCCCAACACCATGTGGCAAACAAAACACACTTCAGAAAAACATCAACATCAAAGGGGAAGATCCACATGACAAGAACGTAAATGCCAAAAGTACACAGAACAGAACAAACTCCAAGCCTCCCAACATTGAAACCAGAAGACCGAGGTAGGTGGGTGAGAGGGACGTACGCCATGGCGGCGGGCTGGTGATGCAGAAGAACACGCTGGGCAGCTGGTCCTTCACCGGGTGCGGCTGCAGCTCCTCCTGCTTCGGCGGCGGCGCTGCCCCTCCTCCGGCCATCCTCCTCCTCTTCCCCCTCTCTCGCGTCCCAAGAAAGCCAACCCTTCACCACCTCACTGATTCACTCCGCTCCGCTGCGACTCCACTCAAAAGCGGAACAAGAAACGGGTCCAAGAAGAGGCCGGCGAAGAACGAGCCGTCGAGGACACGCCGGGGAGGAAGAAGACGGGCGGTTCTTTTGCGTGCGGAGGAGGCCAAAACCCAGGCGCCCAAAGAAGAAAGCAACAACCGCTAAAGAAAAGGCGCGGGCAGGGGAATGCCGGGGGATGCTTCCTGGTTTTCTCTCTTTGCTTGCTGCTAGCAGGAGGCGACTAGTAGTAGTAGTACTAGTACCAGTACCAAGATCGAAGGAATCTGCAGTCCTACGCGCAAAGGAGGCGGAGCTGCGGCCACCCTGTCGCCATGGCGGCTTTCGCGCTCTTTTCTCGCTGCCGCCGCCGCTTTCCGCCAGCCATGGGATTGGAGTTGGGGCTTTTCCGTTGCCACGCCGGCCACGGAGGAAAATGCGCGCCTCGCTTCCCGAGGGCGAAATCTTTTGCACCGGAAAGGCGATGGCAGAGGGAGAGGAGATTGCAGTGTGAAGAGATGGTGCAGGTGAGTAAAAACTGGAAAAGGCCTCTCTCCGCTCTCTCTCTTCACAGGGATCTTTTCCTGCTGTGCAAAGCTTTACCGCTTTGGCTGGGCTGGCGCTCTGCTTTCTGCGCGGATGGAGGTGAGAGAGAGGGAGCGAGTGTGGAGTGTGGACTTGTGCCATGGCTGGTTCTGTCTGCAGAGCGTGAATGGACGCGCACATGTGACGCGCCAAGGGCAAGCAGGCAAAACTGCGAGGTCGTGCCTCTCGGCCGCTGCGTGTACTGCCCCCTGCTCTGCTCTTGCCGCCGGAAAAGAACCGTTGCCCGAACTGCCGCCGCACGCCATAGGATTGCGCGTTGCTTTCGGTGGTGCGGTTGGCAGCGGTTGCTATACGTAAGGTATCTGAGGCACTCGTCGTATAAAATAAAGTCATTTCCGGACGTGGGTTATGTTTGTAACAGTTTAAATTTCACTTACACTTGGATCTGTTTGGATACGAGGTGCTAACATCGGATCCGATGTTCGGATGCTAATTAGAAGGACTAAGTATGAGCTAATTACAAAACTAATTGCACAGATTGAGTCTAATTCGCGAGACGAATCTATTAAGACTAATTAATCCATCATTAGCAAATGGTTACTGCAGCACCACATTGTCAAATCATGGACTAATTAGGCTTAATAGATTTGTCTCGCGAATTAGACTCCATCTATGCAATTAGTTTTGTAATTAGACTATATTTAATACTCCTAATTAGTATCCAAACATCCGATGTGACAGGTGCTAAAGTTTAGCATGGTGTTCCCAAACACCCCTTTAAAATAATCTGAAACTATAAATCAAACGGTGAGCCATTTTTCAGCTTATTTCAGCCGCTCGCAAAGCGGTTTTTCCATATAAGTGCAGCTTATTTGAGAAGCGTTTCTCACTACAGCTGTACTAAACAGGGGTCATGGTACGATGTAGATGCATATCTATTTTCTTGTACTTTTCGATGTTGTGTACAGACGTGTCATGGATGAAAAGAGAGACCAATGCCCTTCTATTATTGTTATGATTATAAGGTGGTTGACTTATTGATCAAGTTGTGTTTCGGTACGATCAAAATAGATCTTTTTTTTAAAGAAAAGTATGATCAAAACGGGAAAGGAGAAGTGAAATATGCGTTGAAGTTGTTAATTGACCTCCTCATTACATGAATTTATTTTGACCGTAGATCCACATCTTTCGACGGAGGAAGGACTTTCTTCTTCGTTGAGCTAGGCCTACTCCACGTGCTTTGCACCTAGTCTTCCCGCCTACTCACATCTTTAGCGGCGATTTGCTGCTGCATTCGTAATCCAAAATGTTGTCACACTAAGATAGTGTTTGGTTCGTGCCAAGGTAATGTAAACGCAAAGAAAATCAAATTACAGTGTATTTAGAGGTGAAATAGATGATTGCCCTCTTTGTTTGGTTGCACTCTGGTAATGTAATCAGATTACTGTGTGGGTGCTATATCTGATTACGGTGGGGGAGGAGGGGTAACAAGCTTGTATAGATATTATTTAGGTAAGGGATTCGATTACAGTGTCAATTGATTACAAACCACCGCAACCAAACATATGTAATGGGATTCGTTACCTTCAGTAATCAGATTACGTTACATTTGAGCTAACCAACACTACCTAACATGTTTGAGCCACGCCACCACGTTCTCCTACCACTAACCTTCTCACCGTCTTCTTGTAGCCTCGCTACACCGCTAGGTCATAGCTGTCGAGCGCTATACTTATTCTCAAAACTACGAGCCATATTTTTATTTTATTTATTAGAATTTGGTCCTTACTTATCTAAACAATAATATATATTTAACACACGCACTAAGCATAAAAGAGAGAAAATATCATTCCACAATATTTTTCTCTATTTAAAGTTTTTAGATACTTGAAATTTATATCGATGATTTACTTAGAAACATATTTAACTGATATCATATATTTTAAAAAGTTTTATCAAGAAAAAAAAGGACGGATACAGTTACTACAGCAGATTATTAATGACAGGTGAACAAAAAATATATGTCAAATATATATTAGTATTCCATTTTTATGGACGCTGCGGCCTGGTGTTGGACAGTTGGAAGTTGGAACGTGCAAGCCGAGGCCCAGGCGCCATCAGCCGTCTGTGTCTACTCATGGAGCACGGATGGATCATGGATGCGTACGTGGAGGCAAGGCAAACAGTGTCGCCGTCAGAGGAATCAGCAACAGTGTTGCAAGAAAAAGGACGTGAGCAGCTCGGGTCAGGTCAGGTCAGCTGGTCAGGTCTCTCGCATGCAGTCGCAGGGTCACAGTGAGTCAGTGTGTGGCCGTGTCTCTGTTCGCTATTACGGCTAATTTTGCCGGTGGAGACTCCTCGATGTTAGTATTTACCGATGGACATCCTTCAATCTTGCTTTCGTTGGCTACTTAAGTTTAGATATTTAACTATTAAAATAATCATTTCTTACTAAGGGGAGAGAAAATCAATGATGGGACCGGAATACCCCTACAAGGTCATGCTGCGTACAAACATGTTTAAGAAAAAAAAAAGATCGTATATAAAGCCAATTACACCATATATAGATAAAAGAAGCATACAACCATGCAAATCATAATAAAATATAGATATGGCAAGCTTTAAATGCTCTTAGCCATATTTAACAGAAATATAAGTTAAACAAGCCCAAACGTGTTGACAGGCATCGTGTGTGTCACGGGTGGGGAACCAGAGGCTTACGGGGAACAGGTGGAGGGAGGGATCGGATGGGGAGGACAAGATGTGAAGATGTGAGGGGTAGTTTGGTCATTTTTTAATTATCTCACCTTTCATCAAAAACTTAATATTATAATAGATACTAAGTATCTCATAGAGAATATCCAAACTTGAAGAGTGTCTATTAGCAAAGGTAGAATTGAGTAGTATCCATCAGCAAATATCAACATCGAAGAGTATCCAGCAGCAAAATTACCATATCATTTACATCTCCTAACGACCAAGGTTGATAGGACAGCAGTTTATGTCAAGGCAGATCAAATAATCTGGCCTAACTCATCTGTCTTGCTGTAATTGCGAAAAAAAATACTGTCACAAGCACAACACATGACAGAATGTTGCCAGAAAAGAAAGGCAGCTACACGAAGGTTACACTTGTGCAGCACGTCAACACATACAGAGTAAAATGAAAAAGAAACAGAAAGGAGAAGGGTAAGGAGAATCTAGCAAACTACAACAAAATTCATGCGCTATATGCCGCTATGCGTGTTCAGTCACCAATAATGACACGGTGGTGACATGAACCATGAATAACATGTTTCCAACTAGTTACGGTGGTGCACCTTTGTGTAATTGTGTGACCACATGTCCACACCAACAGATTCCCTAGAAGACGGCCCCCTTTGGTTACTTTAGCTTATTTTTAGCACCTGTTACATCGAATATTTAGATACTAATTAGAAGTATTAAACGTAGATTATTGATATAAGTGGAGGCTAAACGGCTATTAAGCCTAATTAGTCCATGATTCGATAATGTGTTGTTACAGTAAACATTTGCTAATGATGGATTAATTAGGCTTAATAGATTCGTCTTGCCGTTTAGCTAATGATTAATTAGTTTTATAATTAACTCATATTTAGTCCTCCTAATTAGTCTTGGAATCTTCGATGTGACACGGACTAAAAATAAGCAAGTGGAACCAAACGCCCCAAAAGCATGCTATTACTGTTATTTTACCAAATGAAGATCTGAGCAGAGCATCATCTACGTACGGCTAATCTAATCACTTGCAACCGTGTCGTACGTAATGTTTTTTTAAGGGCAACATGCAACGTACGTGGGGTGTTTGGATCTTTAGTTCGAACTAAAATTCATATCACATTGAATATTTGGAGGCTAATTAGAAGAACTAAACATGAGCTAATTATAAAACTAATTAAACATATAGAGGCTAATTCACGAGATGAATCTATTAAGTCTAATTAATCCATCATTAGCACATGTTTACTGTAGCATCATATTGTCAAATCATGGACTAATTAGGCTTAATAGATTCGTCTTGCAAATTAGTCTTCATCTGTGCAATTGGTTTTATAATTAATTTATATTTAATACTTCTAATTAATATCTAAATATTCGAGGAAGCAAGAATTTTAGGAGGGACTTAAAAACAAACACCAAACACCCCTGATTAATAAGAACGGGCACAGCTTTTTAGGCACGACAGCGGGGAAAAGATTGGGATCATTCTAGGCTGACGAGCGTCCAAGCTCGTGTCACATCCCATCCAGCTAGCTATTTGTCGGAAATTCATATCACACCACTGGATGGAAGGTGGCTTTTTTTATACGAAGTACTGCAGTATCACACCACAGTATCATATCGGATCGATATGGTTGGATGCTAATTAGAAGAACTAAATATGAATTAATTATAAAATTAATTGCAGAATCATGTACTAATTTACGAGCTGAATCTATTAAGCCTAATTAATTTATCATTAGCAAATGGTTACTGTAGCACCACATTGTTAAATCATGGACTAATTAGGCTTAATAGATTCGTCTCGCGAATTACACTGCATCTGTACAATTAGTTTTATAATTAGTCTATGTTTAATACTCCTAATTAGCATTCAAACACCCGATGTGATGGGTGTTAAATTAACACCCTGGAGCCAAACAGACTAAAAAAACTCACTTGTATAACTCTATCCGGGTTCCCACAAGCTTAAAATCAGTGGGAAATAGTATGTTTGTGCAGGGTTTTGGTGTTTCTCAATGGTTAACATCTCAAATAAGAATTTTTTATATTAACATCTTCAAGCTAACCAACCGCATTCCCTTTTTATAGTACAATATTTCTATACTCAATTTCAAAATTAGAAAAATCAAAGTAAATTTTTCCAATGAATTTCAACACCATACGTCAACGATTTAGGGGTCATCGCACATAGCTTGACACTTCCTTTAACATTATCCCTATCAATTTCTCAATAAATATCATTAGCCACTTAGTTGCGTACATCATCAACACTAAAACCTACTAGGTGGCATAGATGCTCTCTCTCTCTCTCTGTGATTAGTCCCCTCATGTAACATTCTAAATTACGCACATATGATTTTTTTCGGTGGAATAGCCAATATTGTCCCCAAAGTTTAAAGGTTGGCTCAGTTTGGTCCCTAAAGTTTCTATTTGTCCACTCTAGTCCTTGAACTATCTTCTCTGGATGCCTACATGTACAAGACAAATCAGCACCTGGTTACCAATTGTATGCAAGGTGTCCTTTCTACCGTTGTGAAGTCTACTTCCCTATGCTATGGTTTAGCCTCCGGTCTAACTTCTAAGGAAAAGAACAAGCAAATGACTAGTAACGCTAGACATTTGATAAAAGTCAATGTGAACAGATTTTGTGCTATGTTAATTGTTGGATGACAATGTGGTAACTTTATATTGTTGGGTTATGTTAGAACCTGGAGAAGACGTGTTAGAACTTGAACGTATCATTTATATTTGTGTGCTACTCTTACTCATTTGAACAATTGTGATCAGTATGGTGTTTAGACATCTATATTCCCGTTTTGCTACTTGTAGTCGCCTCTTTTCCCAATTTTCATGCTAAAAAGATGGGTGTTTACTGTATAGAGGAGGCCAGGGCAGGTCAAATGGCTCGTCTGGCTCCAACAGATTAGGAGAGTGGTGGTTAGAAAAAAAAAGCTTAAAAAGGTTTATTTTGCTCGGATATAGAATTCATAGGGGCAAGAATGATGCATATGATTGGTGGCTGACCTTTAAGTTGTCGGCACACATGGAGCTCCATGTTAAGCCAGGGACTATTTTGAGCCAACGAAAATAGCTCAAGGGCCAAGATGGACTAACCAAAACTTTAGGGGACTAAATTGAGCCTGAAGTGAAACTTCACAAACGTAGTGGCTATTCCACCTGATTTTTTTGTCCACCTAATTTTGATACTTACTCACTCATATAACGGCCAGCATTCACAACCTTTGTTTACGCCAGGATCAGAAGCCAAAAATGCCATATTTGCGGTGCAACAGTGCATAATGCGGTGCCTTCCCAGTGGCTGCCATGGATTTGAGTGAGTTCCAATCAAGGGTCCGTTCGGTTAGTTAGGATTGTATCCAGGAACCAATCCAGCTTATTAAGATTATACAAATTAGTGAATCATTTTAACCGTCGTTCCGGAATAACCGAACGAGCCTTAAGGGTCACTTGTGATCATTTTTTCTGAAATGCTTTCACAAGTAAAATTAAAAATTGGTTCCACCTGGTTTTCAATTTATTTTTTTCTCATTTTATGAAATAGCTTCACGTTACAATGTCACGTTTACATAAAATAGAAGAAATCAAAATCAGTATAAATAATCTGAATTAGATCCCAAATCTGAACCCTAACCCTAATCCTAACTCTTCATCGTGGAGAGTCCAAGCCGTTGAGAAAACCCAAAACACTCCCGTGCTAAGCTTTGCCCTTGCTGAGAAACTTGGAGCTCGCCTCGCTACCGGTCTGAGCTCTGGCTATCAGCTTCTGTGCAAGAGCAGGTGCAATGCAACCGAATCTAGTAAATTGCAGCAATTCGCAAGGCCTATTCACAACCTGAAGCTGACATATAGCAAACAAAATCTTGCCAGGAGAAAGTACCAAAGGTTTTTACCCAACAACAAAATGTATCCCATGGCGCAAAACATCAGAGAGAAAAAATGCAGCAGGCAAGCTCCACAGTTTGGGGGGTGATTGATTCCCTGCACGCAGCCGAACCAGGCTCGCAGGATGCAGGGAACACTAGATTGGTTGCTTGATTCGGGCACTGGGCCAAGCTCACTGCGTGCAAAGGCTCCCCTGCGGTCGGGCTTTGGAGAAACGTGAGAATCGAGCGTTTTCGCCGGACCTGGCTCGCACGGTGCTGAAACAAGTCGCTTTGGTGAGCGTGTTGAGGAGAAAAATTCATAAACATGTGTGACATTGCCGGTGTCTCGATACCGTTCATAGAGCCAAACTTATTCAGGTATCGCTTATCCCGTATGCATTACCAATGTAATCTAATAAAGTTAACCAAACACTACCTGAGCTTTAGAAATCGCATCAGTCATTCAGGTCAAAATTTTCTTTTCTTCCAATGGCCTTTGTCTATCGAATTCGAAGTATGCATTATACTGATGGGCGTAAGCATTACCTGAGGCTTTAGGGGGTGTTTGAGAGGAAAATTTAGCCCCCGTCCCATCGAATGTTTGGACACTAATTAGGAGTATTAAATCTAGACTAATTACAAAACTAATTACACAACCCCTAGGCTAAATCGCGAGACGAATCTATTAAGCTTTAAATATATCCCGCATAGATCTAGTTCTATATATATTATCAAAACTAATGTAGTGGTACAAACATAATTGAAAACAGACAAGAAGAAAATTATCATATTTTAAAAGGGAAAGGTACGGCCGCATTTGCCCGCGCGGGTCGCGTACCCCGGCGCGAGCGGGACCAGCGCACGCTAGCTTTTTCCCATTATTTTACTTGCCCTTCCCCGTGATCCATTGCATGGCGGGGCGCCTCACACTCTGGGCCTGGGGCTCGGAAAAGAATTTTGCTGCAACGGCGGCCTTCCGCCTTATGTGTGTGTGTCTCACATGGTCGCATACAGACCATTATGTGACTCACTTGATGTTGATGAGCCGTTAGAAGAGGGCGGGTGGCCTCCTCAAAGAGAGTTATGAGGCTGACTTTTATGTGGCTGTGACGTCACTGTGTTG
>NC_028455.1:26486391-26508419 GCF_000263155.2 Setaria italica | reverse complement strand
GGAAAATCGATGGCTCTGCAAGAGTTTCTCATACAGTGCGCGCATGTCCTTGTGGTGAGCTGGTTGAGCGAAAAATTCCACCCATGTGTACATCCCCGCGTCTGGAGTCCGTTCAGAAGCCACCGAATTATGCTACCGTCGCTCCGGTATACATGACCTATGTAATCTAATGAAGGTAGCTTAGCAGCGCCTGAGGTCTTTATATCGCTCCCGTCAGAAAGATTGGATTTCCCTGTCTTTAGGATTTCTATGCACGTTTCTCCCTCGTGTATGCAAAGAAATGAAGGGCACACGCCCGCAGCTGATGAGATTAGGGGGTGTTTGGGGGGAGTGGGCCAAACTTTCCACCTGACGCATGAACTGTACGTATACGAATTAGGTGGACGCTAATTACAAAACTAATTGCAGAACCCCTAGGCTAAATCGCGAGACGAATCTATTAAGCTTTAATTAGGCTTAATAGATTCGTCTCGCGATTTAGCCTAGGGGTTCTGCAATTAGTTTTGTAATTAGCGTCCTCCTAATTAGTATCCGAACATCTGATGTGACAGGGCTAAAGTTTAGCCCACTCCTCCCAAACACCCCCTAATCTCATCATCTGCGACCGTGTGCCCTTCATTTCTTTTCTCGTACGAGGGAGAAACGTGCACCGTAATTTAAGGCCCTATTTGTATCCGCTTATTTTCCGCTTATCGGTGGAAATAAGCCATAAGCCCACCCAAACGCTTTGATTATTTCCCGCTTGCTACGTAAGCCGCTTAGTTCAGAAGCTGGGAAACAACTGGAGTCCGGCTTATCCTGTACGTAGTCCGGGAGGCGCTTCTGGGGCAAGCGAACCAATTTCCCCCCGCTACCCTCACCCACCGACGCCACCACCCGTCCGCCCCCACGCCTCTCGCGACCGCCGCTGGCTCCGGTCCGCCGCCTGCTCCCGTCGCCAGCTCCCGTCTGCAGATCCCGCCGCTGCCGCTCGGTTCCCGTCCGCCGCCGCCGCTCCTGCGCCTCCCATGACCGCCGCCGGCTCCTACCGCCTGCAGATCCCGCCGCCGCTGCTCCCGCCGTCGCTGCTCCCGCGCCTCCCGCGACCGCCACCGGCTACCGTTCGCCGCCCGATCCCGTCCGCTGCCTGATCCCATCGATGGCTCCAGCCGCCTGCAGATCCCGCCGCCGCCGCTCGGTTCCCGTCCCCCCCCCCCCCCGCGCGCCTCCCGCGACCGCCGCCGGCTCCCGTCCACCGCCAGTTCACGTCCACCGCCATCGCCCCTGCAACCGACGCCGCGCCCGCAGATCCCATCGTCGGGTGCCGTCCACCGGGCTTGGCCCCCGCTGTCGGGCTTGGCCGCCGCCGGCCTTGGGGGAAAAGAAAAGGCAAGCTACGGATCATTATAAAGAATTATGGTACTGGGTAATGGAGCAAATGGCCCATAGTTACTTGCGAAAAAAGCAAACACGATGACTCCCTACTGAACTCTCTAATCATATGAATTTCATATTATTGTAATGTAATTTCTATTTAACAAACTCCAAAGGCATTAGAATTATTGTCTTCTCCTCAGATTCGCAATAAAAATGAGCTATTATCAGTCTTAGGGGCATTCAGGTTAATTTACCAATCAGGATATCCAAATATCTTACTTATTCAGACAGTAGATTCTCTAGACAGATAAGGCGGTGTTTGGATACGAGGTGTTAAACTTTAACAGTGTCACATCGAATGTTCGGATGCTAATTAGGAGAACTAAATATGAGCTAATTATAAAACTAATTGCAGAACCTTATGCTAATTCGCGAGACGAATCTATTAAGCCTAAATAATCCATCATTAGCAAATGGTTACTGTAGCACCACATTGTCAAATCATGTACTAATTAGGCTTAATAGATTCGTCTCACGAATTACACTCCATCTGTGCAATTAGTTTTGTAATTAGCCTATGTTTAATACTCCTAATTAGCATTCAAACATCCGATGTGACAGTGTTAAACTTTAACACTAGTGAGCCAAACAGGTCCTAAGCTTGCTTGCCAGATGGAGTCTAATTTGCGAGACGAATCTATTAAGCCTAATTAATCAATAATTTGATAATGCGGTGTTACAGTAACCATTTGCTAATGATTGATTAATTAGCCTTAATAGATTCGTCTCGGAATTAGCCTAGGAGTTCTGCAATTAGTTTTATAATTAGTTTAGCCTTAATAGATCCAATGTACAACGGCTAAAATTAAGCGACTGGTATCAAACACCCCCTTAGTCAGGCTGGCCCATGCACACTATGCAATTTAGGGGGTGTTTGGATACTAGGTGCTAAACTTTAGCAGTATCGCATCGGATATTCGGATGCTAATTAGGAGGACTAAATATGAGCTAATTATAAAACTAATTGCAGAACCTTGTGCTAATTCGCGAGACGAATCTAATAAGCCTAATTAATCCATCATTAGCAAATGGTTACTGTAGCACCACATTGTTAAATCATGGACTAATTAGGCTTAATAGATTCGTCTCGTGAATTAGACTCCATCTGTACAATTAGTTTTGTAATTAGCCTATATTTAATACTTCTAATTAGCATTCAAACATTTGATATGATATATGATAAATTTTAGTGAGGTGCACCCTCCCAGCCCACCGGAACAATGTCCGCTTACCAACTCCACGGAAACTTTGAATGAAACAAAAGGAGAACACCATTTTACCATGTCACTAGCACTGCAACAAATCCAAGTCGCTGTCCTCAAAACTCAAACCGAGGCATCCCTCTCCGCCATGCAACCTACTAAAGAGGTAGGGCAAGCAAAACAGTACACATCAGTCGATCAGTACAACACCGAACACTAATATCCACGACATGTACACTAGTAGAGAATTAACTTTCGATGCGCCCCCTTTTGTCCCGGTTTAAAGTTAGCTCGGGACAAAAGGTTCACCAACCGGGACTAAAGCTCGGTCACTGATTGGGGGCTCACCAACTGGGACCTTTTATCCCGGTTGCAAAGGCTAGTGGGAAAAAAGGACCCTGAGAGGCCTTTTATCCCGGTTGGTAACACCAACCGGGACAAAAGGGTCGAGAGCCTTTTATCCCAGTTTGTAATACCAACCGGGATAAAAGGGGGGTCATTTATCCCAGTTGGTATTTCTAACCGGGATAAAAGGGTCCCCAACGAGGTGACTGGAAGGGGACTAAATCCCTCGAACCCTTTTATCCCGGTTTGTAATACCAACTGGGATGAAAGGGGATCTTTTATCCCGGGGTTGGTGTTTCCAACCGGGATAAAAGGGTCCCCACGAGTTAATACAAAAGGATAGCATCCCCTATATAGTCAAATGTAGTGTGTAGGTGGGATGGCAAGGAAGCTATGCGTGAGGCAGGAGGTTGTGGGTTCGAATCCCACGCAGCGTGCATGCGCATATTTCGCATGAAAAATTGCGTGACTTTGTGACTTGTGGGGGGCCTCGATTGGCAGTAACAGTCAAATGAAATGTAAAGCAAAGTCTCCAACGATCAAACTCAGCCGAGGCGAGATGTTGTCAACAATTAAGCACTCAGTGGCGTCGTTCTTGGTGCTGGCGGCGCTGTGGAGTGGTCACTGGTCAGTGGAGGACTGGAGGTAGGCGATGCGGGAGGAACCATGACGAGGGGAAAGTGGAGTGGGCACGAGGGATAGCATCGTACAGCGCGGAAGAAATTGAAGGGTGTGTTTGGTTGAGCTGTGAGTTGTGAAAAAAATTGTTGTGAGCTGTGAGAAAGTTGAAAACGATTTAGTTGAATAACTGTGAAACTGTAGGTTTGGTAACAAATGTATGTAATGCCCTGAAGATTGAGAGACTGTTTGATATTCAAATTGATTGCAAAACACTGTGTTGTTCACTAATTCGCATGCAAATTACCATTTTAGAGAGGGAAACATACTGGAGCACAAATTTTTGGGTGTGTTTGAACGAAAAAGGAAAATATAGGAATTATTTTTTGGAAAACATATATAGGAATTATGAAAACATGGCAACGATCAAAATAGTTTAACTTTATTCAAGATAGAATAGTTATATCTCTGTTACACATGACCCTTTATACATAAACTACTCTAGCAGTTCACGTAGTTTTTTTTAAACAAACACAAGATACGGACCTTATCTCTTTCCCCTTCCACCATCTTCGTCTCTATCCACATCCTGTCCGTCTGCTCTCTCACTCTCTCAAAGAAATAGATCGTGGATTGGTGGTGTCACTCATGTGAGCGGAGCGGGCTAGCAGGATCATCTAGCAAGCCGGCTGCTCACGGCTGCCTGGCGACGGTCGACGGGACGCTCGAGAGGAAGAGGACGGCGCATGGACAGCGCAATGGAAGTAGGCCGTCGACGATGCCAACGCCAGCAATTTGATTTAAGGTGGATTTTCTCGATTTCGTGTGCCTAATCCCTCCTCTGACCTCTCTCTTTCCCATCGTGTTCCTCTGTTCTTTCCTGTCCCCTTCCCTCTCGTGAAAACTACCGATCACTCTTGGGTGAAATCGTCATCCATGTTGAATCTCAACTCAATCACTTGCAATCAAAGCTTCGTTGATGTCTTGTGAATCCATTTGAGTACTCAAATTCACAAATCCATGGAGGGATGAGCCAAATCGAGGCTACCTACTTTGGGAGCAAGCACAGCTGCTCGCAAAGAGCTCGCGCGCGCCGCCCCTGCTGGGAGCTCGCGCGGCCGCCTGCTGGGGGAGCAGGCGCGGCTGCCCGCGGGAGGATGAGAGGGGAGGCGGAGAGGGCTGCCGCCGGCCGGCAACGCCGGCCGCCGCATCTGACCCCGTGCGCCGCTAGAGAGTGCGCGGGTGTTGTGGTGCTCTGCCGCTCGAGAGAAGGGGGAAGATGACGGAAAGAACGAAGCGATATGCACATAACCAGTGACACCCTCACAGTCGCTGGGAAGCAGGTCAAGAGGTGCCATGGAGAATGAACCGGACAAAAGCTGCTTCTGTGGAAGGTTACTGTTGAAAGTCCACTTTTTTTGGTTTGACTTTTGGCTTCTTTGGAAGCAAAAGAGGTTTGAAAGCCAAACGCACCCGAAGACGTGTCGCGTCCGTGTGCTTCCGGGCTAACGTCTTTATTATTTGAAATTTTGATGAATTGCTATCGTTGGAACTTGGTTAATAAATTTCAGCAAAGAGAGCAACGTCTCCATCTCTTAGTCGGGCCGACCCATACGTACCATGCTAATTCTGCCCAGCCCTCCCAACGACACTCAAGGCCCATCAAAGTCTGGCCCAAAAAGCTCCTAGATAACAGAAGAAGCTCGATAAAACATCAAGGAAAAGTCCGCTTAGCAACACAGTGACGACACACCACATAAAAGTCCGGCCCAAAACTCTCTTTGAGGAGGCCACCCGCCCTCTTCTAACTGCCCATCAACTACAAGCTGAGTCACATAATGGGCTGTAAGCGACCATGTGAGACACACACACATAAGGCGGAAGGCCGCCGCTGCAGCAAAATTCCAACCGAGCCCCAGGCCCAGCGTCTGAGGCGCCCCGCCATGCAATGGATCAAGGGGAAGGGCAAGTAAAATAATGGGAAAAAGCTAGCGTGCGCTGGTCCCGCTCGCGCCGGGGTACGCGACCCGCGCGGCCTGCTGCGGCCGTACCTTTCCCTTTTAAAATATGATAATTTTCTTCTTGTCTGTTTTCAATTACGTTTGTACCACTACATTCGTTTTGATAATATCTATAAAACTAGATCCATGATGGATATATTTTAATATTTTAGCAACTTATGTTGAATACATAATAGCTAGTTAATCATGAAGTGTATAGTAACTTATGTATAAATCTATCAACATATTATATACATAAATTGCTACATTTTTTGCACCTAATATAGTTAGGTATTTGAGGTATCTATTTAAGCTGTCTCATTTGTCTACATATATACGAATACTTTAACTTTGAAGAAGCTATTACATTGACTCTCTGCATATTACATTGACTCTGTGCATATAAGTTATCACATGTTTTCTATATAAGTTACTCCATATAATTTAACTGATAATACCATCATTTTGTTTATAAATTGCTACACAATTTATGTATAAGTTGCCAGTCGTATAAAACAACATCGAAATATATCATACATAGATCTTGTTTTGTAGATCTCATCACTAGGAACACAATAGCGCAAATGGAATTAAAGACGAACACTTGATGCGTGAGT
The DNA here is from genome assembly GCF_000263155.2 of Setaria italica. Classification (NCBI taxonomy): domain Eukaryota; kingdom Viridiplantae; phylum Streptophyta; class Magnoliopsida; order Poales; family Poaceae; genus Setaria; species Setaria italica. Next base: position 26,502,221 of record NC_028455.1, on the reverse strand, counting down.
TATGCTTATTTTAAAAAAATATACCAGCATTCCCCTAACTGACGTATCACTGACATCATCTGGACCCACGCGCAACTGACGTATCACTGACATCATCTGGATCCACGCGCAGTAAAACGGCGGAGCGGCAGCACGACCCATCATGGGATAGCACGATCCAATGCACATCAGTTGATCGACATTCGACAATAGCCATCGAAAGGAAAGGAAAGAAAAGCAAAAACTCGAACGATCAAAATCAATCCAAGCTCACCCAATATCCGCGAGCGCGAGACCACAATACCAATGTCCAACGGTGTTGATATATATGACTGACAAAGACCAATGTTCACAAAGGCACCCAAACCACCCACAGATCCAGGGCCGTGTCACAACGGTGAATCAGTTACATTCGTTTCACGAGACAACGGAACTACTTATGTTCCGAGAGGGTAGCGACAACCACAGTGACCCCATTGCGCACGCTTCAGCATCAGGTTACGAGTTCCAGCAACATTTCATATATACAGCACAGCACCAAGAACGACTTAATAAAGTCTGCAAGAGCAAATTATTTCTCTAAAACAGCTTCAAACCACAGACGCCCAGCAGAATTCAGGGTCTGTTCTGTAACTGCTTGTCGATCTTTAGTGCCTTCTCTACTTGTCCTTGCCTGCCAATAGAACAGGTCAACCGTGACATTAAGCATTCGGTGTTCCACAATTCTGCAGGTGTGGCACCCACATATTCAGCAATACAGAAAGCTTTATCTTCTTATCTTTCATACTAGATGTAGTTATCACTTAAAATTACGACACGAACCTCTAATGCAACAGGTTAGCAGCAACCACATTCATTTATCCCTTTCACAACAATCAGTGTTTGGAGCTATCAACTAGTTTACTTGTACATAAAAGCTAGTGGTTTAGTAAGTTATCAACTTATCATTGTGAGAAATAAGAGCAACAGGGGAAAAATATGTGCACGGTGAAAAGATTCCTCACCAGAAACAAATATATTTTCCAAGTAATGCAAAAATGCAGTGGGAAACCAGCTAGGACTTACTACCATGTTTATGCTGGTGTAATCAAATTGAGTTTTTCATTTCATTTGCTGAAAATAGAAGTCATTAATATGAAGATACACTAATAATTTACAGCAATTTATGTATTTTACAAAGTCAACCAGAGTTTTATTCCTTTTACCGACCGAAACATAAAGAGTTCTTTTACGGTACACAATCCTAGGCTATACCAGTGTTCGAGAGCTCTTTTACGGTACACAATACTAGGCTTTACCAGTGTTCGAGAATGACTAGTATAAAAACATCCGACGGTCAAGATTAATTGTGTACTACTGAAACTTTCACCTATGGTATGGTATGGGTTGTATACATGAGTAGTATAGATAGTATAAGGGTATCATGGTAAAAGAACACAAGCATAAAGTTTAAAAGACCATTCCATTTGAAATATCACCTTTTACAATGTAATAATTACTAAATTATCCATGATAATAAACAGTTATACCTTATATATACTATATACCACTAAGTAGTAGTATTGTGTATTGTAAAGAGCTCAACATAAAAGCACTAATACAATAATGTATAATAAACAGAACGGGTACAGAGTCCATGTGAACATGCATGCAGATAAGTAGATTAAACAGGGACTCTCACAGAGTTCAATGGAGAAATTGTCGATGGCACAACATGCTTTCCAACAAAGGTACTTGCAAACAATTCTCAGACTATAGCAGCTTTTATGCTAATGTTCAAAACTTCAAATGAAACCTATTGTTCAATAACTACCCAGCCTAGCAGGCTTCATAGTTCTGGATAATGATAATATGGCACTAAAGGAACTGTTGACACAATAGAGGAGAAGAACGCATAGCTGCATACAAAACAGCATGACTGATGACACATAAACACAAGATAGGCAGGCAAATGTTGGATACCTGAGATATCGCAATGCCGTGCAGCATTGCCACCTCGCTGCGCTACTTGCTCCTCCAGAGCTTCAGCGCAAAACTGGGTATGATGACAAAGCAAGACATTGCCATGGCACCCAATACCCCCGTATCAAAGAGTGCAGAACCAATCTTTTCCCTCTGAGATTCCTCCACTGGTAACAGCCCCCCAAGCACCAGAACACCTGCTCCGAGCAGCAGGAAGAAAAGGAAAGACACGAGCACCACGAGTACAGCAGGGTTCAGCAGCACCTTCCAGGTTAATGCTCCAAACATCTGACAAGGATGATCGACAGTAAGAGCAAGCAAAACCCGTCATTATACTCGAGCGAACACAATCACGTGGATAGGATATGTATGCTTCAATGTGAAACTGGAAAGATGCAAACACATTCACATAAATATTGTGAACAAATTAAATTTTCTTTAGAGAAACTAGTACAGATTAACTGAAATTGAAACAGGTCCTGCATCGGCACCTCATAGAGCTAACGAGGACGATTCGGAGCAAGTTCAAATCAAACGCAGTCAATTTCAGTTCACTGTTCACACGAGCATATCGAGAGAACCTGTATCACTGTATGAAGTATGATATCATGATCTAATTTGAAATTGGACGGATGCAAATGGACTCAACACACTTTCTGACAAATTACTTTTCTCCTATGAGGAAAAACAACAAATTAATTTTAAAGGGCGCTTGTGCACCATATATGACTCCAAAAACAGAGGGAATTGCAGCCTAGCTAGCAATTTTGAGTTTAAAGGGCGCAGTCAATTTCAGTTTACACTTTACTGACTAGCGGTAAAACCTGCTCGAATCAACTGTAGAAAAGGACATCGTTTACTGTTCACTATACCTTACTCGAATGGATCTGAATCTCCCTGGCAAAGGTGCGGAGCGAAAGCCTGAACCCCGCCGCGCACATGGCGCGGAGGAGCCGCAGGGCGACGATGAGGACGAGCAGCGCGGGGAAGGCGAGGGCTCCGATCGAGACCTTGAGGAACGCGTAGGTCACCGGGGAATCGTCGCCCAAGGCCCGGCGCGCGGCGGTCGCGGCGGCCACGCCCGCGCAGGCGACCCACGCGCTCGCGAGGTAGAGGTACTGGAGCAATTTCGGCACGGCGAGGTCCGGGAGCGCGACGGCCGGCTCCCGCGGCGGCGGCGGCGGCTGGGGGTGGACCTCGAGAACCACCTCGGCGACGGCCATGGGAGCGCGGGGGGAGGAGGCTGGGGAAACCCTAGGCTCTCGAAGCTCCTCTCGCTCGCAGTAGCAGTGGAGGCGGAGCGGCTGGGCTGTGGAGCGGGGACTGGGGGCGAGGGGAAAGTGGAAGAGGATAGCGACGAACACGGAAGGGGATTTAACACGTGTCGCGTTCTGGTTCGTTCGGGTGCCCGAGTGGGTGTTGACTACCGTCTTTTTTTTCTTTTTTAAATATTCTCGCAAATAGGCTTACGTGGAAACATTTCAAAATCTGGACCATTAGCTTGGCGCCACCATCAGTGCTAGAGGTTCTGGCGCCTAGGTCGTTGCGCAGTTGGTGACGTGGACGCTAACATGGTAGGGGCTTGGCGCTAGGGTGGATGGCGCCAAGCTTGGCGCCGTAGATCTTGGCGCCATCCTCGCTGACGCCAACCTAGGTTACATAGGGTCAAGGCAGATTTCGTTTCTGTCTTTCCCCTTCTCTCATTCGACATTTCCCCGTCGGCCGCCCGTCGCTCGTCCTCGTCCGGCCACCGCTCCTCCACGCCTGCCCGCCGTGTCTCCACGCCCGCCGTTGCCCACCGCTCCTCCCCGTTCGCCCGCCACTCCTCCACGCGCCCGCCACCCCGGCCCGCCGCCCCGCCGGCCCGCCAACGGGCCTGGGAGCGGGAGTCGCCGCCCCTAGCCACCGGGTGCGGGGCACGCCGCCTCTACCCCCTGCGCACAGGGCACCGCGCCTCCCTTGGCCGCTTGGCACAAGGAACCGCCACCCCTGGCCGTTTGGCGCAGGGCGCCGCAGCAGCCCCACCCCGCCTCCACGCCGGCCGTCCCCTGCAAGGTAATAGATAGTTAGATACAATTTAGATAGATAGATAGATAGAATTTAGATAGAATAGTTAGAATTTAGATAGATAGGTATAATATTTTGATAGAATAGTTAGATAGAATAGTTAGATAGAATTTTCTTCATATGTAATTTTATTTACAAAGTTATATAGTTAGTATGGTACTTAGTTAAATAGTTATATACTTAGTGTTAGTTAGTATTACTCAGTAGTTATTAGTGAATTGATAGTATCTATTTAGTTAGTTATTTCATACTAGAGACCTTGTATTTAGTATGCTTCATTTATGTTGGACTAAAGAAACTTTGTGTTGTTATGTGTATGGACTAGATGGAAAACCTAGTGAGCATTTATCATGGAGGCACCGTGGAAAGAGATCATTATGGATATGTTGAGCTTGTTGAGATGCAAAGCGTGGCTGTGTTATTCGATGAGAAGCCTTCATTTAGTGAGTTGGTTAGAAGGGCTCAGGAGGAGCTACATTGCCATGGAGATGATGGCATCGTAGTTGAGGGTGTACTTCACCTAAGTACCCCTCCCAACCTCCTAAGGAAGATGATCCCAATTCGGTGTGCAGACCAGTGGGAGAAGTATGTTATGGATGTGGAGGTTGCACCTATGGTTCCTGATGCTGAATCTGCCCCCAATGAGGTAGTTGGAGATGCTTGTCGGACTCTTGATGATGTGGCAGATCCTCCTCATGAGATCCCGTTGACACAAAATCATCCGAGTAAGTGTCTTATCCGCACGCTTGTTGGGAGCTAACCCCCTTTGTTACATCCATTTTTTTCTTCATTCCTCATATTTCTACTTATGTTGCAGGAGGCATTCCTGACAATGTGGATGTGCCCCTAGTTGCTGCGCAAGTGCACTGTGGAGATGGATTCCGTAGCTCCAATAGTGTTGAAATTATGAATGATTCGGATGCATATGAGATGGGAATGGCTCTTAAATCTGATGATGATCGCCCTGTTGGAGAGATGACAAAGAGTGATGTTGAGATGTTCAGGCGTATCTTTCCCAACTGCCGTGATCCAAGAGTTCACGAGGTCAGCGATCTTGCTTATTCCAATCAGGTGTGTGTAGAAGGACATGATGATGAGCTCCTAGAAGCTCCTGAGGCTGGCCCTAACATGATAATTGAGAATGGTAGAGTATTCAAGGACCTTCTTACATTGAAGAGGTGATTGTAGGCATTTGCAGCGATTCGAAAGAGACCTTACAAGGTCTTGCATTCATATGCGGAGTGCCGTTACATAGTTATGTGTGATAAGGAAAGCTGCCCATGGAGGGTTTGTGCAAGGAAGCAAAAAGTTATCGGGAAGTGGAAAATCACAAAAGTTGTGGGGCCACACAATTGTGCTGACCATGAGCTTAGAATGAAGCATCGACAGTTGACATCAACCCTCATTGCCAAGCGGTTGATGGGGATATTGCAGTTAGAACCCAACATGAAGGTTAGGATAGTTATCAGAATCGTTGAGGAGTTGTATGGAGGTTATGTGATAAGGTATGGTAAAGCTTGGAGGGCTAAGCAGCGAGCATGGAAGATGATATATGGGGATTGGGAGGCTGGGTATAAGCAGCTGCCGGTACTTTTCAATGCAATCAAAGCAGTGAATCTAGGCATGCATTATGAGTACATCCCAAAACCAAATGAATGGAAGGATGGGAGGCAGATATTCTTCCGTACTTTCTGGTGCTTCCCTCAGTGTGTCGAGGCCTTTAGACACTATCGTCCCATCTTCTCCATTGATGGTACGTTCTTGATTAGCAAATACAAGGGCACACTTCTTATAGTCATATCCTGTGACGCGAACAACAACTTGGTTCCTTTGGCATTTGCATTGGTTGAGAGGGAGAACAATGACAGTTGGGGATGGTTCTTGAGGCTAGTCCGGTTACATGTGGTTGGGCCTGGCAGGGAGGTTGGCGTCATATCTGATAGGCACCAGGGCATACTTAATGTCGTGCGAGAGCAGATAGAGGGGTATGCACCTTTGCACCATCGTTGGTGTACTCGGCACCTTGCTGAGAATCTACTCCCGAAGGATGGTGTGAAGGATAACTTTGAGCTGTTCTAGGATGCTGCTCGGCAGCATGAGGACAGGTACTTTCAGCGTAAGTTGGAGCAGGTTAGGACCGCAACAAATGTAGAAGGTAGACAATGGCTCACAGGTTTGATGAGGGATTTGGAGAAATAGATAAGAGCTCACGACGTCGGTGGATGGAGGTACGAGTTTCAGTGCAGCAACATGGCGGAGTCATTCAATAAGTTGTTATTAGGGATATGTGCTATGCCCGTGAATGCAATCGTTCAATTCAGCTTCTACAAGCTTGTTGCCTGGTTCAATGATAGACACGCCTATGCATTGAAGTTATGGAGTGCTGGAGAGAAATGACCTCTGAAACCAAAGAAAGACCTAGACAAGGCAAAAGAAAGGGTGGGCACACATGAGGTTACATGTTTTGACCTCGGCACAGGGACTTATCAGGTGGAGCAGAGGGGCGGCACAACGTCCGACGGTGAGGTCCGAGAGTCGAGGATGCATGTGGTAGTCCTCCAAGATTTCACATGCACTTGTGGTAAACCAAGGCAATACCACTTTCTATGTTCTCATTTGGTGGCAGCAGCTACGCATCGTAACTTTCATATCGAGAGCATGATACCTCACGAGTTCAGTGTAGACACGCCTGTGCACATATGGAGCCCCCGCTTCGTGCCTTTCCGGGACCCTAGAGAGTGGCCTCCATATGATGGAACAAAGTACATTGCGGATCCAGCTTACCGTTGGAACAAGCATGGATCAAGGAAGAGAACGAGGCATAGGATGGTTATGGATCAGATACCAGGAAGAACGAGGCGTGGTAGAGCAACCTCATTTCTTACTGACCCTGAGCAGAATGAGTGCGGCAAGTACGGTAGACTGAGCCACAATTCACGTACTTGCCATTGGCAGATTAGTGAGGTGCGACTAGTGGTTCTTTTCATTATGTCATATATGTCGTATTCATTCAATTAATTATGCATGTCTCAATTTATGCTTGTAATCTTGTCAATTATTTGTACATTTCTAAGTTTATGTTTCATTGCATACTTAATTTATATTTTATTGATTTTTTGTAGGATGGCACAATTCCACTTGCTCAACTCGGTGTACGACCAGACCCACCGAGGATGTCTCATAGGGGGGCAGGTAATAATGTGTACGTGTTGATCGAATTTTTGTGAGCGTACATGTGTTGTTTGTGAAATAATGGAAGACTGTGTTTCATTCCATGCAGGACCTTCTGCTCCTTCATTCTCCTTCATTCTAGAACCCACGATGGGTTCTTGGACATGTGGTACGATGATCGGTACACTCCTTTGCTGCAGGCTGCTGGCCTATATGTCATCTTGTTTCAGGTTCATCATGGGTTGCCCAAGTTCAACTCAACGACCATAAGAGCGTTGGTTGACAGGTACTATCTTCAATCATTGCATCCATTCATAGCCAATTGTTCATGCCCTAGCCTATTTGACATATAATCTTCCTTTGTCTAAAATGTAGGTGGCGACCTGAGACTCATACCTTTCACTTGCCCTTCAGAGATATGACAGTTACGCTCAAGGACTGTCACAAGATGCTAGGTCTGACGATTCACGGCGACACAATGACTGGGCTGTGTAGGTCAGATGGTTGGAGAGAACGAGTAGCGGCCTTCCTTGGGCGTGAGGTTGACGAGCAAGGTGCTCGCACTTCTGGTGTTCTAATCTCTTGGCTCCAGCAACAGTTTGCATAGTGCCCCGAGGATGCAGATGAGCAGATAGTTGGGAACTACTGCAGGGCATGGATCCTACACCTCTTTGCTTGCGTTCTCTTCCCCAATGCCATGGGTGACACTGCGTCGTGGATGTGGATCAACTACCTCACAGACTGGCACCAGGCGGGTCAGTACAGCAAGGGCTCTGTAGTGTTGGGTTTTCTCTACCGGCAGCTGTGCGAGGCTTGTCATCGGTCTTCGTCCTCAGCGTCACTTGTTGGATGCGTGCACCTGTTGCAGTTATGGATGTGGGCCTGCTACCAGTTGACCATCCCGAGGTTCTGTCTCGCCGTGAGTGGTTCCCAGGTCAGCCTCCGAGACGGCAGCCGACGTGGGCGTACCTTTGGGACCAGGTTAGGGTTCCGCACACGAGGTTGGAGCGGGCGTACCGTGATTTCACGAACGAGCTAGACACGCTCACGGCATCTAGTGTAAGTAAATTTTACTTCCCTATGCTGGTTTCAATTGGTTTAGTATATCATCTAACATCTTGTTTGGACATGTTGTAGGTGTCGTGGGAGCCGTACGTAGGAGAGGGGGCACTTACTTTTCCTTTGAGCACCATGTGTGTGAGCGATGATGACTTATACAGGATGAGGTGCCCTCTTATATGTTTCTATGCCGTCGAGTTCCACCTGCTTGATGGAGTTGCATGCCAGTTTGGCATGAGATAGATTTGGCCAACGGCTCCATTCTCAACTTGCGTAGAGTTACACAAGTAAGTGTTTTGCTATTTCAATTATCTCATGATGGTTAATTATATTAACTTAGGTTATAGGACTATGGGCAAGTTATAGGACTATAGGCAAGTTATAACATCTTATGTGATGTGCAGGTTGGATCGTAAGAAGATTAGGAAGGTTTTCCAGTGGCACGTATACCACTAGCCTTGCATTGAGCAATGGGAGGAGTTCCATGACAATGTGGACGAGAACAACAAGCTGCACATAAACAGTGAGTATAGGCGATACCAAGCTTGGTACCAAGGTGCGATACGTTGCAGGCTGAGGCTACAATGGACACAAGATGACTACGGCGACATCGAGTCCTCCGACAATGAAGACACAGCGTACGACCAAAGTACTTGTGTAGGAAGTCAAGTGGAGGCAGGACCAATCTTGGACAGAGTGGTAAGTCAATTGCCTTATTTTTCTATGTTAAGTGACTTAGTGATTAATTGACATAGTGATTTAGTGACTTAGGTAGATTTAGTGATTTAGGTAGATAGTGACTTAGTAATTTAGGTAGATAGTGACTTAGTGATGGTACATTTACTTTGTTGCAGGGCCATACCCTCAAAAGCTCGGTTGAAGATATTGAGCAGTTTCGTCCAAGAGTCAGGGACGACGAGACGCGTAGCTTCCTAGACATAAGATTCTAAATATTCTTCCAAATATATTATTAATACGTTAAATTCTTTCACTTAACCTATTCTTGTACAACAGAGACTGTCACGTCGGCTACGCCGTGCAGCTGCTCGTTGTGGTTGCAGGACAGCCACGACGCGAGACGTGCACGTTCCTTTCCCAAACAGAGGAGGCATAGGTTCGTCTAGCCAAGCAGCTACACGGGCCAAAGGCATTGCGTACGAGGACGAGGATGACAACGAGGACGATGAGAGGCACGAGGAGCTTGGCCCGTCTTAGCTCCAGGACGCTCCCTTGACTCAGCCTACACAGCCTGCAGGCACTAGGAGACGCCGTCCACCTTCCCCTTACACTCCAGGCACCGACGCTCTTGGTCACAAGGGTAAGGGTAAGACTAGGAGGCAGTGAGGGTCTGTGGTAGATGTTATTCTGTAATAACATGAACTTTGTGGACTTTCATTATGAACTATTGTGTATATGGACTTTTATTATGAACTAATGTGTATATGGACTTTTATTATGAACTATTATGTATATGTACTATTGTGGACTTTCATTATGGACTTTGTGGACTTTCATTATGAATGTGGCATATATTTGTATGTTTGAACATGTTGTATTGATGTTAAATATTCATCTCACTTTTGTGTATGGAATGCATAAAAAACAGAGGAAATTTTGCTGAAATTTCGATGACATGTGTTGATTTAGCGATGACCTAAGCATCTGTCGGTACTTCTTTTTGTCACCGCCCATACTTAAAGTGCATTACATGACAACACAATGAAAAGTCCAATAGTAGATAACATTGTTCATGAATAAACCATAGAACTAGCAAGTAATGGAGACTACTATGTGCCTCCTTTCCTCCTCTTCCTTGTGCTCCTTTTCTGCAGCCTCCTCTCTACGTCTCTCCTCCATTGTCTCCTTCTTCTCTGCCTCCCACCACAACATTTCCTGCATCTCCTCCTTGTCTTCAGGCTTGATCTCAGTGTTGATCCACTGCTCAAAATCACAGAGCGGTGGAGGGGTCTGCAACAAATGCAATTGTTAGAAAATAAAAAAATCATGCAAGATGTCATACGACACAAAATAATTATTAGACAACATCAATTTCTCACCATCTTGTTAATGCGGCACTGACGAAGTGTAGGCTCAAACGCAAAATTGGAACACATCCAATACCTCTGTCTATACGTGTCCTCTGCATCGGACCTGGCTACCTTGCAAGGATCGCCGCAAAAGGACATGGACACTGAAACACCACTAGGCAGAGGCAATGGGTCGAAGGCATTTCCGGTCATCCGGCCATAACTACAATTTAGTCATTTTTGTTATAAGAACCGAAAGCAATTAACATTAAACCTACACCTAGGGTTTTCCATTCGATCCACAACAATGAACCCATAACATAACAACGTGCGCTGAGGTTACCTTGGTTTCCTAACTTTTCCACGCCTTGACATCCAAAGGTTGCATGAAACCCTAAGTTCAAAAATCCGACTAATATATACCGAATCGACGTGAAAAAAACCTATGAGGGAGCGAGGATACCTTGCTCTCGAAGATTCACGGATCAAATCAAAGTTTCCAAGGTCCAATAGACCGATTCATGATGTAGGGCAAAGTGGGAAGAGAAAAAACCCGAGAGGGAGGAGAAAGAAGAGGAGGAAGGCCCGGGCAGGAAGGAGGAGTGTGGTTAAAATACGAAGCTTGACGCTAGGGTGGATGGCGCCAAGCTTGGTGCCAAGATCTACAGCGCCAAGCTTGGCGCCATCCACCTTGGCGCCAAGCCCCTGCCATGTCAGCGTCCACGTCACCAGCTACGCCACGACCTAGGCGCCAGAACCTCTGCGCCGAGACGTGTACACTCGGCGCCAGCGTGGATGGCGCCAAGCTAAGGGTGCAGATTTTGAAATGTTTCCGCCGGGAGCCTATTTGTGAGAATCTTTAAAAAAAAAGAGCCAAAAAATAAAAAAGTCGGGTGTTGACTGCTTGACTTTGGAGAAGTTTGGTAAATGGATTGCAGTTGCAAAGTATTGAGGTCGCTCCTTTAGCTTTACTTCTTTCGAGATACTCCTTGTATAATTAGCTGGTAAAATATCATTTCTAGTAATCATTTTGTCATTAATACTGAAATCATAGGGTCATTGGTACAGACAATAGAGTTGTGCATAATTATAGCCTCGGAGTAGATAAAATGAAATCCAGTAGCAGTAGTACCTCCTCAACATATGTTTGATACATAGCGTTAAGTCTATTTTGTATAGTTTACTACGTAACATTTTTGTGTAGATCCATCAATGCATACTGGTGTTTCTTTAGATTGTTCTTAAAAAAGTGGTGTTCCTTTAGATCGTTAACTTTTGTTAAAGTTCAGCCCCCAAATGAATGTTTTTCACTAACATTTCATGAATGCAATTAGGGAGTAGCAAACCAGATAGTTTAAGAGTTTAAGTTGATACTCCCTCCACTCTCTTTTGATAGTCCTATTTCATCTTGGCACAATAAACAAGGAAAAATAATGCGACTTATCATCCATTTAAACATGACATTAGTTATTCCTCGTAAACAAGTGATTCATTAAGCTTCAGACTTTTTGATGCCCACGTAGATAATCTCGTATGGAAGAATGAAGGGTCACGCGTGAAGCTCGAGATAGTCATTAAGAGGATGAACAATTGGATTGAAATAAGACTATCATAAGAGAAGTTTTTAGATTTGAAAATAACCCTATCAAAAGAGAATGGAGGGACCATGAATTTCGACTAAAGTTGAGGGTCGGGAAGAGGGCTTTTTCCAAATTAGTTTGCCACCGGTTCTTACTGCAATTTGGAAACTTTGGACCCTCATCACACCCTGCAGTCTTACAGATGGCCCATTATTTTACTTTATGAAATCAGTGAGGTGAAGGGCAGATTGTCTTAGTTGGGCTGGCCTATACAGTCTATGCCAATTCAGCCCACGAGAAAAATGCCCGCGCGCGCCCGCCAATACGCAGAACTTCCAGCCCATATAAGGCCACGTCCAACCACGAATTTTTTTATTTTTTTGATTTTGCAGAAATATATAGTCGGATGGAAAAATTGCAAATCTAAGCTATTGCCGCTGGCCGAGGCGGCGGAAGGGCCTTACCGTCACCCCAGCCGGCGGTACGGCCCTCCCGCCCAACGGTCAGCAGCCGGCATAACTGCGACGCGCGAGTCGAGGCGTCACCGCCGCCCCAGGCGGCAGCCGGCGGTAAGGCCCTTCCGCCGCCTGGGCCGGCGACACTCGCCCCCTTTATAACTTGCCCGCGCCCCTCCCCTCCCCCCGCACCAGAGCGCGCCAGCAGCGAGCCAGAGAAGGAAGAGGGAAGAGAAAGAGGAAAGGAGGAAAGGAAAAAAAAAGAAAGAGAGGAGAGGAGGAGGAGGGAAGAAAAAAAACGAAAGGAGGAGGAGGAGGAGGGGGAAGAGGGAAGGAATTTCTTCTGTCTTTCTCAGGTAATTTTTTTTTAATCTCGTAGTTTATTATAGTATACTACAGTATAGTTTAGTTTAGTTTAAATCTAGATTTAGAAATATTAGTGGATCTGAGATTTAGAAATATTAGTAGATCTAGATTTAGAAGTAATAGTGGATCTAGATCTAGACTTAGAAACTTTTAGCTATTTTTAGATAGGAAAATGTAGCTTAGTTAGTATAACTGATTTAGCTTATAAAGTAAAATAGAGTCAATATTATTAGATTTATTTGTTATGGTAAATGGCTAGAATAAACGCAGTTATTAAATTCTGATTTTTTGGTTAGGTATTCGAATATAGTTTTTCGGTAATAATATTAGATTTGTTTGTTTTGGTAAATCACTGCGATAAATGTAGTTAGTAAATTATGATTTTTTAGTTAGGTATTACAATATAGTTTTTCGGTAACATTATTAGATTTATTTGTTGTGGTGCATGGCTATGATAAAGTTAGTTAGTAAGCTTGGTTTAGTGTTACATAGTTGTTTGTTTATTCAATTGAGGTCGTTATTGTAGTCAACTTATGTATAGTGGTGAGAATAATTTAGACTGCCCGTTTCATGTATGTTGCCAGGCATGTCGGATAGTGTAAATATTCAAGTGAACTATGGGCCGAGGGAGGTTAGATATGGTCCAGAAGGGGTAGATTTGAGTGGATTCCCCTGTTTCACCAAGTGTGTTCCAAGAGCAAGAGAGAGAACTTGGGGGGGGGGGCATATGCAAGTAGCTCTGTAGGGACTTAGGTGTTGATAGAGATCAAGCAGATGTGTGTGTGAGGGTTGCAGTGCAAAGACGGCCGGACATAAACTTTTGGGAGTTAGTTCCGTTTGAAGGAACTTCGAGATATTGGACTTACATAGATGGTTTCACGAGAAGAGGTTTACCAATCATATGGTATGTCTAATTTTTCATGAAGGGTGGACCTAGCACTCATATTGAAGAACAAGTCGGAGGTGATGAAGTTGAAGCGGAAGAAGATGTGCAGAGTACTGCAGGTGGAAACAAAAAATTTGATTACGAAGAACAAGAACGTGAAGATGTAGAACATGATGTAACATCTCGGAAACCAAATGGAGAGGCTGATGAGGGCGAAGAAATTCCTGAGTTAGTAGAGCAGATGGAGATGAAAGGAGGGGAGGCCAATGGTGCCGTGGAGGACTCGTCGGATGAGAAAGATGATTATCCTGTACCGCGAAATTGATCAAATTACGACCGTTCCGCAAATGCAATCCGCATGGTCCTCTTGTCCTTCTTCAGCTGCTCCGAAGATACGACCAGTAGGTGCGTGATGCATACATTTTTATACTCATTTTAAGAACGCAACGAAACTAACAAAACTATTTCCTTTGTGATTATAACAGGCTACGCAGACCAGGGATGACTTCGAAGGATTCGCACGACGAGGCAGTGAGGTCCAGCGGCCATGCTTGGTTCGATGACCTTTTCAGAGTGGACCCCGACCTGCTCGGTCCCTCCCAGCTGGCAGACGCTCCGGGTCCTACACAGGGTGCAACCTAGTACCTCGGGACACCACAGGGTCCTACACAGGACGCGACCCAGTACCTCGCGACACCTCATGCAAAGGGAGCGGGAGGATGTCCGACTCGCGATGTTCACCCACCGGAGCCTTGGACGTACGACCGGCAGTAGACCAGAGCAGCGCAGCGGGCAGCGAGGCGTGGTCGTTGTGCCGGAGAGCCTCGTTTCAAGCGAGGATGGATTTAGTGCGTAGGGCGACTTCTTATTTTTTATCATTTGTAGGATTATGATGTGTACGATTATCTTTATGTGCGAGAACTGCACTATCTAGATAAGAAGTTAAATAGTTTTCATTGTTCGCGTGCGTTCACTATACAAGTCTAAACATTTCCCAATTAAGAATTAAAAGCACACAATTAAAATAATCGATCACTACAAATGAAAATCGTGCGGCAAATAATAGAGTACATGATCTAAGCACAACACAATGAAAGGTCCAACAACACACAACATTATTCATGAATAAACCATGGACACACAACGAAAGGTCCAACCGCACACAACGGAGTACTAGCCAATAACAGAGCCTACTGAGTACAACGAGGTCACTTTCCCTTCCTCAGGGCATCGGGGTTCTCCTCCATCGCTGCTTTCGCTCGGCGTGCACGCTCAAGCTTCCTCTCCCTCTCCTCCCTCTCCGCAGCAAGACGCCTCATTTCCTCCTCTTCCTTGTGCTCCTTCTCTGCAGCCTCCTCTCTGAGCCTCTTCTCCATCCTCTCCTTGTTCTCTGCCGCCCAACGCAACATGTAGTGCATCTCCTCCTTGTTCTCAGGCTTGATCTCAGTATCAATCCACTGCTCAAAGTCATATAGCGGTGGAGGGGTTTGCAACAAATGTAATTATTAAAAAAAAATCATGCAAGATGTCATATGACACCAAATAATTATTGCACAACATCAATTCCTCACCATATTGTTAATGCGGCGCTGACAAAGTGTAGGCTCAAACGTAAAATTGGAACACATCCAATACCTCTGCCTATACGTGTCCTCTTCATCGAACTTGGTTACCTTGCAAGGATCGTCGCAAAAGCAAATGGGCACTTGAACACCACTAGGCAGAGGTAAAGGGTCGAAGGTATTTCCGGTCAACCGAACACCACTCCACCTTTACCATTTTCGTTGTAAGAACCGGAAGCAACTAAGATTAAATCATACGACTACCAGTTAACGTAATAACGTGCACTGAGATTACCTTACTTTTCCAGCTTTTCCACGCCTTAGCATCCTACGGTTGTATAATAAAAATATTAAAATTTCTAGATCTAAATACTAAACTATGAACTGAAAACCAAATCTACTATACTAACTAAACTACATTTTTAACATCTAAAAGAACACAAAATATCCGTATATCTAAATACTAAACTACGAACTAAATACCGAATCTACTAGTACAAACTAAGCTAGATTTTTAGCATCTAAAAGCACAAGATATTTTTAGATTTACTATACTAAGATATTGAAAAACTTACCAGATGACTAGGAGATTTCTTCCCCTTCTTTCCTCTCTTTCTTTCTTGCTTCCCTTCCTTCCCTTCCTCTCTGGTTCTCCTCTCAAAAACAACAGGTCTGAATCAGGAGAGCTGGGTGGCCTGAAGCCTGGCTGCGCGGGG
>NC_028455.1:26474764-26486291 GCF_000263155.2 Setaria italica | reverse complement strand
CGAACATAGGGAATATAGATGGACTTCGAGTCCATTTCCACACTCATAATTGCAGATTGAGTCAAGTTTCGTCATATTGGCAACACATACGAAAGTGGTAGGGAAAAAAGACAACGCAGTAGAACCCCAGTAAACCCGACCACAATCATCAAAAAGAGAAGTCAACGATAAACCCAGATGGCCAAACTCTGCCCAGGCTTACCACAGATCCGTGAGATCGGAACCAGATAAACCGATAAGTCGGCAACAGATATATCCACAGAAACCAACATTATCGATGGCACCCCCAGATCCAGCCAAATGTATTCGGCACATGCGCCTCGACAGGGTTGCGAAAACCACACTGACCCCCCTTTACACACACCTCAGCATCAGGTTACGTACGAGTTAATATTATTGTTTTGAAACGAGTTAGGAGGAGAGTTGCTGCTGTATTAAAAAAAAAGAAAAACCTAACAGACAGAATACAAAGAAAAATTCTGTACACTCCGTACATGCTCATCCAATCACAAGAGAAAATGCAAAAAAGCTGCGTTAGGGGCAACTAAAGCAGCCGTGCAGCATCAGTGAAAGACTCTAAATGTTTAGCTCCTGCCGCAATCCATGTAGCCGCTTGATCTTTTAACTTGTTTACTATGCGACGCACTGTTTGCTCCTTATGTTAAAATATCCGAGCGTTTCTCTCCATCCAAATTTCCCACAGGACAAGGATAATTAGGCTGCGCAACCCTTTTCTGCCGACCACCTGAGTGCCCCACTAAAGCTGTCCACCAATTGTATAGGGAGTCATGCCTGTCCCAATGGCTCGGGTCAATATTTGCACACCTTGTCCATGCACTCATCTCTGTCCAAATTTTCTTTGCAAAGTTACAGTCTGAAAAAAGGTGAATTCCGGTCTCTTGTGTTGCATTACATAGAGCACAACGTGGAAGACTGGACCATCCCCGACGCGCTAGCCGATCCGTTGTCCATACCCTATCATGGATTGCAAGCTAGCTAAAGAACTTACACTTTACCGGCGCCCAAACTTTCCAAATGACGTTCTCAAAATTACTCGTCATGGATCCTAGGAATTGTGCTCGGTAGGCCGACTGTGAACTATACTGCCCATCTGTCGTAAGCTTCCATACAATGGTGTCCGGGAGACCTGGTCTGAGCTGCACCCGGTTCACTTCAACCCATAGACGGTGGTACTTAATAAAATATGACACAGAGAAACCGCGATGTAGAAGGTTTAAATCCCGTATCCAGGCGTCATCAGTCACCGCATCATACAGTGATCTGTTATTTCTTCTGGAGATGTTAAACAATTTCGGCACCATGTCGCTCGACCTTTGTCCATTGACCCAACCACTGTCCCAGAATGATGTTTTCTTTCCGTCTCCAATGGTAATCGTGGTGGCCGCCCCAAATAGTTTTCGATCAGCTTGCAAGCAAGGGATATCACATCCCCCCCCAATGTGGACTATCGTTCATCCATTCCTGCCATAACCAGCGAGGACGTAGTGCTTTGGAGAATTTTCCAAGGTGTAGAACTCCGAATCCGCCCCCTTTCCTAGGCCTGGCCGACCGGGCCCAGTTCACCTTGCACTTCCCACCTGTGATATTTTCAGTTCCAGCCCATAGGAACTGTTTCCTCTTAGCATCGATGAGCTTCATGATTTCTTTAGGTGCTTTTAGGGCTGTAAGTAGATAGACGGGTTGTGAGGTCAGGACGGATTTGACAAGTGTAAGCCGCCCGGCTACTGTCATGCTCCTTCCGCTCCAACTGCTAAGTTTGCCAATAGCCTTGTCCACTGGAGGTTGGAAGTCGACCGTCTTTAGGCGTGTTGTAGAAAACGGTAGACCCAGATACTTGACATGGAAATTGCCATGCTTTGCCGGTAGATTTTGCAGAACTTCGCTCAGTTGTATTCCTTCACAGCAAATAAGGACGGCAGTTGACTTGTGGAAATTTGTTTTCAGCCCTATTACTTCTCCTAACACATTCAATATGTTGACCAATACGTCCATTTCCTATTTCTTCGTGCAGTGAACATCACCACGTCATCGGCATACATTGATATACGTCATGACGGTGCCCGTCCATGTAGTCTGCTAAGGATTCCCATCTCGGTTGCCAATTCCAGCAGCCTTTGCAGTGGATCAATTGCTATGACGAAGAGGAGCGGGGATAGGGGATCGCCTTGCCGTAAGCCCCTGCCATGTTTTAGAGGCTGATTTGGGACCCTATTTAGGAGAACGCAGGCGGAGGAAGTGGACAGTATCGACGCGATCCAGTTGCGCCAACACGTCGGAAGCCCAGGTGTTGTAGTAGAGAGAGCAGGTAATCCCACCTAATGGAGTCAAAAGCCTTTGCAATATCCAATTTGAGGAAAACGGCAGGTACTTTGTTTCTATAATATCGTCTAGCCGTATTGCGCACCGTCATGAAGTTGTCATGGATACTCCGCTTCTTGACGAATGCACTCTAGCATTTGGAGACAATTGAGTTCATGTGCGGTTGTAGTCTAATTGCCAATGGTTTAGTGATGATTTTGATGAAGGAATGAATGAGGCTTATGGGCCTGAAGTCCTGTATAGTGTCTGCTCCCTCTTTCTTTGATAATAGGATAATATTGGCTGTGTTGATTAGTTGGAGACTGTTGCATCGAACTGAGTAGAAAGCATTTACCGCTACCATTACATCCTGCTTGATAATATCCTAGCATGATTTTAGAAATAGTCTCGTGTATCCGTCTGGTCCTGGTGCTCTATCACTCAGCATCTTATGAACGGCTTCTTTGATTTCTGCTTCGGAGAAAGTTGAGTCTAGCGAGGATAGTTTGTGTTGGTTCATCCCGAGGAGGTCCCAATTAAAGTCCGCACGACGAGGTTGAGGTTGCTGCATGGTCGCTTTGAAAAAATTCTGGATCTCAGTTGATTTTTCCTCATGTGTGCATGCCCAGCCATCCCCTCTTTAGCTTCTGAATGAAATTTTTTCGACGCCTGGAGTTGACACATCGGTGGAAGAATCGTGTATTGGCATCTCCTAACTTAAGGTTTCTTATTCTGCTCGCCTGGTTCTAACGCGCTCGTTCAATGACAGCCAGCCCCATGGCCCTTGTTTTCAGCTGGCTGCGCAGGAGGTGCTCGACCTCCATGAGTGCTCGGTGTTCTTGCGCTGTCTAGTCGTAGTATAACCTCTAAGGCCATGTACAGTTGCATTTTTGCATATGGTATTAGACGGCTGCTCCACTCCCTTAGTGCAACGGCCGTGTCATGGAGCTTGTGGTAGAGTCTGTGGAAAGGCTCAACCTGTGATGATTGCATGTTCCATGCTCGGGTTACTGTGTCCTTGAATCCCGGGAGCATCGTCCAACAATTCTCAAATTTGAAGGATTTAGGGTGCCTTGGTCCACATTGGTTGGAGAGCAACAACGGACAATGGTCAGATAATGAGGTGGAGAGGACGTGCAGGATGTGGTTACTGAAAGCATGTTCCCATTCCTCATTGGCAAAAACTCTGTCAAGCTTAACAAGAGTAGGGTTGCATCTTTCATTGCTCCAAGTGAATTTTCTATTTTGTAGGTGAATCGCACGTAGGTCAGAACCGTTAAAGCCTGTTTGAACATGTTCATTAGCCTCAGGTTTAGCCTGTTGTTGTTTTTATCACTCGCTTTGTAGATGAGATTAAAGTCGCCTTGGATGAGCCATTGAGAACCGGCTTGGGGCTTTTGGTTTTGAAGTTCTGAGAGGAATTTTGCTTTCCTGTTAGACCCGGTTGGGCCATATACCACTGAAAGTGTGAAGTTGTTTGTCATTTCTTGCGTTATTACCTTTGCTGTGATATGATACTCTCCTATGACTACGTTGTTAAGCGTGACATGATTGGTGTTCCACATTAGAAGAATGCCGCCCCTCGTGCCACTGAGGCCCCCCGCTGGTTTGTAAGTGTAACTGTCAAGCCTGTGCCCTCCCAGATACGCGATCGTAAATTGGTCTATCTTGCTTAGCTTCGTTTCTTGCAGACACACAATGTGGCATAGTGTGGCGAAGATTATCTCTCGGACCGTGTCTCTCCTAGCTCTCCAGTTTAGCCCTCTCACATTCCAACATAAGACTTCAAGGTTCATTTGTGACATGATGTATCTTTAGCATCGACAGGACAAGCAATGCAATTCAAGAGCTGTGGCTTCTCGGTTTGGCAGAAGAAAGCACTGAGACACATGGCGACACTCGGCTTCATCAACAGGACCACCGTCAATAGAAGCGCAGACATCAAGTGAATAAACGCCTATGCAAAGGTAGTTAAGCAACCATTGAAATGTTCTGGCTTTAGGATTACAACCCAATTGAAAGCTAAGTCACTGAATAACTGAAACTTGATGCAGTGGCTCCTTGCACTGGCTCCTTGCACTGCTAGATAGTTAAGACGATGCAGTTAACATAACAAACTGGAGTGCTATGAATGAGGTCCTGAGCAAGAAGTCTAGTGGCTGCCTGAAGAGCTTCTGCCTGCAAGTTGTTGTTGGCTTCCTGGATGTCAGCGATGGCTTCTCCTGCCACCACAGCCATAGCTTCATCAAGCTCCTCAGCAACAGGGTCTTCTAAGTTGAATGCCACAGTCAGCGCCGTGATCACATCTTGAGGAAGTGGCCCCTGAAACATAGCCAAGAACTCCTGCAGTGCAGCCTTGATGGGCTGCATTTCATCAGTTAGAAGACCAAGTTTGCGACATAGATTGTGCTGCGCACGTTGAACCGCTGGCATAGGTCTACGGGTGGATAGTCTCGCGCTGCAGCATAACGTTGACATGTCGAACACGCGTCATGGACGATGACGTTTAGGCATCTCCTTTTGTGCTTGCGGGTTCTGCTCCTCCATTGTAGGCTCGTCGCTACGGAGGATTGGCTCCAACCTGGTGAAGAACGTCCTGATGATGGTGTTGCCGCTGGGGCTGCTGTGCTCTGCGTTTCCCTGAATCGCGACGGATAGGGGACAGCTCCATCAGTGTTGCTGGCATCGAGGCATGCTGTGTCATCGGTGTCGTTGGTGAGGTCGGGTGACATCTATGTAGCATTGAACATGTCAGAGAAGGCGTGATCCAGAGCTAAGTCATGGCCATTGGCCAAAATCGGCGAATCTAAAAAGTTAGCCGACTCCTGGCTGTGCAGGGCAGCTTCCACCTGGAGCTTCTGCAAGGCTGCGTCAACCTCCTGGACGGAGATGAAAGCGCCACCATCCAGCTTGTTTCCTGCAGCAGGTATGTCCTCCAGTATGCGTGTGAACGCATCTGCCACCTTGGTCATCGATGGGTCGTTGTTGTTTGCCTTGTGTCCGCGATCCTCGGACCAGATTTCAATCCCCTTGTAGGGAAGACGGAGCTTGTCTGCCAGCGTTGATACTTTGCCAATGTAGTCGTAGTAGAGCATGTTCAGTGGCACTGGTTCCCTGTCCACCATCCCCTGTTGCCTCCCCTATTGCCTGCACAAAAAAATTCTTCGCCGCCTCCTGCATCATCGAGGCACGGTTAGTGAAGAGAAATTGCAGCTCAATGGCCTTCTTGTCGCGTAGAGGGCTGAGTTGAGGCAGCTGCTGAGGCACGCTGGTGATGGCCGTGGTGTCTTCACCCACGTTCTTGGCGGCCTCCAGGTGATGTCACCCCCCATGCCTGCTTCCTCCGCCTAGGTCCTGCGCCTGGGCGAGCGTTCTCGCTCATGGTAGGCCTCCCTGCCCGTCTGCTTGCACGTGTCATGGGCACGGCAAGCACGGTCACCGTGACCGTGGTGGTCACGGTCGTCCTTTCTCCGACGCCAGACATTCCATTTGTTTGTGTGGTCGATGTTGTAGCCCTTGCGCTGGCGGTCCCGCTCGTCTCTGTCTTCACGCCGTTCCTCGTCCCCCGTCGTGCTGCTTCGACCAAGGCGTGATTGGTTCGGGCGTGGAGGCGAGTGTGGACGTGTGTCGCGTTCTGTCGCCTTGCGTGGTGTCGTGTCTCCATCGACGCAGCCAAGGTGCTAGGGAGGAAGCCGGCAGATTGTCGGTGTGCACGACGTCCTATCGTCGAGGTTGACAAACGCGAGTGTGTAGTCCTAGATCTCCTCGAGGTAGACATGATGCAATGCTTGACGCCGTGTTGCCAGTGTCCTAGCGGCACCTTGGACACCAGCATGGACTCTAGCCTGACGTCGCGCGCTCGGCTGGTGAACATCAGCCAGACTCACTTGGGGATGGAGCTTGGATTCGTTGTCCATGCCCACAGGTTGATGATCTTCGTTTCTTCTGGCTGGTCGAGGTTGGTGTCTATGCCTTCAAGCGCGTAGTTGCTGCCGATTAGATGCTCGGTGATGTCCACTCTCCAGGCGTGCATTGGCACACCGTCAAGGCAGAGCCTGACCCGAAAGAGCAACACAGCGCCATCTGCATCACGAAGACTCCACCATTTGGTGAAGTAGACCTCGATGTCGGCACCTGTTGCCTTGCCCTTCTGGAGTGCCTCTGTGCAGTGGTGGCTATGCTTGAACTTGATGAGAAAAGCTTCAGGGAAATGGCACGAAACAGTCAACTCTCCATGGCGCAGCTTGAACTCGTCTCTGATTACCCTCTCGATGTCCCGTGGGTCGATTGGCTCCTTGCCGTGCACCGCCTAGGTGACGGCCGCTGTTGTATCCCACTCCCTCAGGTCGGCGTCAATGTCCCCAGTGGACTGGATGAGGCAGGGTCATCGAGCCTTGACATGGCCGCCGAGGATGTGGGCGTTGGTGGTGGTGGCAAGTCTTGGCGGGTCTCCGACCGTTGGCGACTGGCGTGTTTCTCTTCTTGTGATGCTTGTTGCTGCAGTCCCGTGCACGGTGGCCAGAGCGGTGGCAAAGGAAGCAACGGACGGGATCTCGGCAAGAAGAGGCGCGGTGGTCGGTAGCCAAGCAGATGAAGTAGCGCCCATCGATTTTGGCCCAGAAAGCGCGTACGCTTGGTGTGAGCTAGTGGCATGGACGGTCGGTGCGGAGGCGTCGTGAATGCAACTCACGTCGATTTGCAGCTGGCCGGTGAGCGTGGCTTGAATGCCACTCCCTCCTCCACCAGTACAGTTGACCGGCACCTAGCCATCCTACGAAGTAAAGGAGGCAGACTTGCGCCACGTGCCATCACCTCAGGCATGGCTTCACAGGCGACGTGACGGTGGGTGAGTGGAGGTGACTTGCAGCGATCGGAGGAGTAATTGCTCCGGACGGGCACAATAATGGTGGGCTGCAGCTTTTGAGCTCGTCGAGTCGAATTCAAATTCTCCGCAGCTGATCCCCTAACGACCTGGGTGAAGGTGCGGTGCAGCTGAGGGGAGCATCCCTGTTGTGATTCCAACGTATCCTGCACCACGGAGCTTACCTGGAATTCGGCATTGACCTCGGATCTGCGGGGAGGGGGTGGTGGCGTTTCCTTCCAAGCGCCCCCCCTCCCCCGCCCCAATCCACAAGCGATTTGGGCGACGGGGTGATGGCAGGCGGTGTAAATGGCCAGTGGGCTCTGGATGTGGCATGGGGGTGGCAAAGGAGCTTGGCTGGCAGAGTGGTAGGGGTCGCCGCGGTCAGGGTCATGGGCACTTATCCGTGTGATGGACTTTGAGGCTTGATGTACGTACGAGTTAATAGAAATCACTGAGTCTGCACGAGTGAATTATTTCTCTCAAACATGGATCAGCAGCTGGCTGCAACCACAAACATCAGCAGAATTCAGGGTTTGCACTGTAATTGCTTGTCGATCTTTAACGCCTTCTCTACTTGTCCTTTGCCTTGCCATAAAAATAGGCCATTGGTTAGATTAGTTGCACAGAACCGTAGAACACTATTAGCGAAATTAAGTACTCATTATTGAACCGTTGTGCAGAACCGCAGTATTTATCACTAAAAGTTAAGACATCAACCAATAACGCAACAGGTTACCAGCAACCACATTCATTCATCCCTTGCAACATTCAATTTGTGGTGCAGCAACTTATCATTTTACCATTGTTGGAAATAAGGGTGACGGAAAAAACATGGGCACGATGTAAAGATCCTTCACCACAACAAATATGCTTTTTAAGTACCACTGCCAAAATGCAGTGGGAAACTAGCAAAGGACTAAAGATGGTCCTGGTTTATTACCATGTTTATGCTGGCATAATGAAGCTGAGTTTTTCATTTTATTTACTGAAATATAAACGGCATCAATATGATATACGAAAAAGTTATGGCCCTCTATGTAATGAAACAGAGATTTATTTCTTTTACCGACCCAAACATAAAGGCACTGATACAATAATGTACAATAAACACAACAAGATACACAGAGGCAATATGAACATGCATGCAGATAACAAGGCCTCACACAGGGTTCAATGGTGAAATTGTCGATGCCACAGCTTATTTCCCAACAAAGGTACTTGCAAACAATTTTCAGCCTTTAGCAGGTTTATGCTAATGCAAACAATCTATAGCTCAATAACTACCCATGCTAGCAGGCTTCACAGTTCTGGATAATGATACTGGCACCAAAGGAACTGTTGATACGCTTAAAAGAGAAGAATGCATAACTACTTACAAAGGATCAATTGAGCACGTTCATTAAGTCATTATAGAAAAGGTTATATACTTATATGACACATGAACAAAAGATAGCTAGGGCAACTGTTGGATACCTCATATATCGCAATGATGTGTGGCATTGCCTTCTGCCACCCTACTTGCTCCTCCAGACCTTCAGCGCAAAACTGGGTATGATGACAAAGCAAAACATTGCCATGGTACCCAGTACCCCCGTATCAAAGAGTGCATAACCAATCTTTTCCCTCTGAGATTCCTCCACCGGTAACAGCCCCCCAAGCACCAGAGCACCTGCTCCAAGCAGCAGGAGCAAAAGGAAAGTCGCGAGCATCACGAGCACAGGGTTCCGCAGCACCTTCCATGTTAACCCTCCAAACATCTAACAAGGATGCTCGACACCAACAGCAAAGCAAACCAGGTCAGTTTCTTCGAGTGAACGCAATCATATGGATAGTATATGCATGCTTTAATGTGAAACTGGAAATACGCAAATGCACCCACATAAATTTAGTGCACAGATTAAATTTTCTTTAGGAAACTAATACAGCTTAACTGAAAGCAGATCATGCATTGACACTCTATAGACCCAATTGGGACGATTGGGAGCAAGATCAATCAAACACGGTCAATTTCAGTTCACACGATCATATAGAGAGGATACGCATGATTCAATCTGAAATTAGACGGATGCAAATGCACTCACAATTTCAGACAAATTAATTTTCTCCTTTGGGGAAATAACACAAGTTAATTGAAAGGGAGGGTGTGTGCGCGCGTGCACCATATTTGATTCCAACAATAGAGTGAATTGAAGCCTAGCTAGCCACAATTATACCCACTAGTATATTTACTGACTTGGACTACTGGTAAGACTCGCTCGAATCAACTCATCAACTGTAAGAAGGAGCAGCGTTTCCTTGTTGCGATACCTTCCTGGATTGGATCTGGAACTGGATCTCCTTGGCCGAGTTGCGGAGCGACGATCTGAACCCCGCCGCACACATGGCGCGCAAGAGCTGCAGGGTGAGGACGACGATGACCAGCGCGGGGACCACGAGGGATCCGATCGAGACCTTGAGGAACGCGTAGGGCACCGGGGAGCCCTCGCCCAGGGCCCGGCGCGCGACCGTCGAGGCGGCCACGCCCGCGCAGCCGACCCACGTGCTCGCGAGGTACAGGTACTGGACCAGTCTTGGCACGGCGAGGTCCCGGAGCGCGACCGCCGGCTCCCGCGGCGGCGGCTGGGGGAGGACCTCGAGCACCAGTTCGGGGACGGCCATGGGAGCGCGGGGGGAGGAGAGGAAACCCTAGGCTGTCGACGGCGCTCCCGTCTCGCTCGCAGCCGCAGTGGAGGCGGAGTGGTAGTTGGGCTGTGAAGTGGGCGACGGGGGGAGGGGAAAGTGTGATGGGATTGCGACGAACACGGAGGGGATATGACGCGTGTCGAGTTCGGGTATGTTCTTCAAGTCCCATTCAAGAACAATATTCCAAAAAATAAATTCATTAATAACATAAATAAATCAACTTGAACAATATCAGTCCTAGAAATGAATAATGTCATCACTGGTTATAGATGACCAGATGGCAAGGCCTGCTGGACGGTCCAAGGCACAACATTAACATAGCCCAACCTGAGATGAATAGTGCTCAGACTGGTCCAGGATTATGCACCTGGCAATGTTGAGCCGCCATTCGGCACATAGTGCCAGCTCAGAGCTCAAGTCCAGCATAGGTTTTGGATTGGCCCAACGCGGCCCGACCTAGCCTACTAGCACCCCCGCTATGCCATATAGTAAATAGCAAAACTCTAACCCATCTCCTTATTTCTCTCCTCCCCACCGTTGTCTCTCCCAATCTCCTTACATACTCACACCTCCACCGCCCCCAACAGGAGGCTTGTTGGTGCAGCTAGGAGCGTGCGACGGCTCCGCCGTGGCGGGGGCACGACCGGTAGGTGCGCTGACTGCCGTCGCCACGAGGCGTGGCCTGGAGGTGAGCAGCGTGCCGACATCGTGGGGTGCAGCATGGAGGCATGCCGACCGCCGATGTCAACGGGGCACCCAATGGGGATTCATTTTTTAGGATGATGTCTATATGATTATGTGATAGATTCATGAACTTTATTAGTGATTTTGTGATGATTTTTGCATCTTGATTGGATTGCTCGTGTCTTGCCCTCTTGCTTGGCATGGCACTAGCACGAGTCGTCATGCTAGCCCAGCACGATAAAAAGCATAGTGCCGAAGCTGGACCAGCAATTCGACACGCAGTGCCAGCTCGGTTAGGCCATCGTGCCTGATAGTGTCGGGTCTAACCAGGACGGGCCAAATCGTGGCCGTCCATTGAGTCAATGCCATCTATATCATTAGTTCTTCATTTGTCTATTCCATGGTATAGAGTTTTAGTGTATAATTATAATCTTGGAGTAGACCTAATGAAATTCGATGTGACTCATCAACCATCGAATACACATGGAGCGAATTACTAAGGATAGCAAATGTGTAATGATATAGTTTACTTCCAATGACTGTTATATATGATCATCGCGCACAAATCTAATGGACAACCTGTAACGTTCATAAAATTCATCAAATTAAATCACTCGCTAAAAATTATTTTTAAAATATTTTCACCACTTGAGCCTCAAATCCTGTCTTCCCGGCGATTTCGCCATCCCGGCACCAAAACCGATCACCATCCATTCTTTTTCTTTTCCTCTCCGCACGACACGCCGCGTGCCGGTTGGAAGACCGCCGCGCTCGTGCCTGCAACCGCTTCCGTAATCCCCACCATCTCTCTCTCTCTTTAACTCTTCACACCATTCAATTCTACCTTCTCCCTTTTACTCCATCTCCTTTTCTTTGTCTTCCTTTCGTTTTCCCTTTTCTTTTTCTCTCCCTTTTTCTTCCTTCTTCCCTCCCTTCCTTTCCCCTTTCCTCCTTCCTTCCCAGGCCATGCACGCCACC
>NC_028455.1:26410196-26474284 GCF_000263155.2 Setaria italica | reverse complement strand
TCGATTTTCGTGCTCCAGCATCGCCACCTATAGCTGCCACCGTCGCATCCACCCGTCACCGTGGAGCCGCCCCTCCAAGCCGCCCTAGCCCAAGGTGAGAAGAGGAATCGGACCCTCTCAGTCTCCTCTCCCTTCTCCCCCTCTTCCCGGCCGCCATCACGCCCTAGCGCACTGGCGGGCGCCGCCGTTGCCGGCCGACCACCCCTCCCCTTCCTCCTCCTCTATTTTGAAGAGGAGGATGCCAAAATCGCCTTAAACCCCCTCCCTTTTTCCCCATTTACACCCAGACCCTCCCCTCTTTCTTTTCCTTTTTCCGCCAGAGCCCCTCGCTCTCTCAAGTTCTTTACAAAAAGGTCCCTAGACCCTTTAAAACCAGCCCCTAAGCACCTTCTCGCCAAGATTTTATGCACCAAATTTCCTCCTATGAATCCCAAATTTGACCATGTCATTCCTAAACATATTCCTGCCGAGTCATCTACCAATTCCCTGAAAACACTCTTCCTTCCTTTATACATTTCTCTCTCTCTCTCTCTCTCTCCGAGCTCAATGAGTAAAACTTTATTTTCTTTTATTTATGGTGCGCTCGCTCGTGTGTGCCATAGATCATGGAGTGACTGAGGAGGAGGAGCCCGAAGAGGAGCTTGAAGGCCAGTGCTGCGAGCCAGAGTCCGAGGACCCGTACCGCGAGCAGGAACTCCTGGAAGGCTTTGAGGACGGCAAGTCCAATCTCACCCTTTGATGCATATTTATCCTAGTTTGTCAAACACAACCTATTGGCCAGCTTTATAAATTGCATATTGTTTTATTGCTGAAACATGGTTGAATAGCCACCCCTTGATTGTTATGATTATTCCTTAATGTCCTAGAATTATCTGTAAATATGATATGCTCTGTTTGGATGATAATTACTGCTAGAATGCTTAGGACCTTGTTACTCATTTTATTACAATTCAATTATGACTACAATGTGTTTATCAAAGAATGAAGGTGTGAGTGTTTTAAAAGAGATAAATGGGTTTGGGGAAGTAAAAGGAAGATAATGCTTAGGTGAGACGGATGGGTGTTTATTTTGTGAAATGCTAAGTTGGGCTCGTATCTTAGTGGTTGAGCAGGTTGGGAGATATCCATCTTGTCTTGGATAAGGACTGAGTTGATGTACCATCTTGCCTAACCCAATTTATCATGCAACCACTCGACCTTTGTATGTAGCAAAGGCTTAGCATAAATCCCACTAGCTAGTCTGTTAGCCATCAGGAGAGCTGGCAAGCAATGGAAGACCATAGAGAAGGAGTAAGCACATGTGGCTTTGGTCCCAGTTAAGACCTCATTGGTAGGTCATCGACCCTTAGTTGCTTCCGTGTTGGCTAGTCAGGTCTTAGCTAAGGTGGGTAACGGCTTTGATAGGATCCGCACTAACACTAAGATGATCATGCTGCGATACCCTATTTGTGTGTAAAGTGTACACCTCTGCAGAGTTAAAACCTATTCGAATAGCCGTGTCTATGGTATTGGACGAGTTACGTTTTGGGCACATAACTAGCGTTTGGGAGAGTGATGAATTTCATGGCGTGTGTTGGATTTTGGAAGTGTCCTAGTTGTGTCGTGAGCTACCACGGACGGGGAGTCCGGTAGCACTAAAATTTGGATCCTTTGTGTAGGATCAACTCC
This sequence comes from Setaria italica, assembly GCF_000263155.2. Lineage (NCBI taxonomy): Eukaryota > Viridiplantae > Streptophyta > Magnoliopsida > Poales > Poaceae > Setaria > Setaria italica. Next base: position 26,472,616 of record NC_028455.1, on the reverse strand, counting down.
ACTCAATTATTCGGTCATTAAATAAATGCTTTGCGAAAACCCTTTTGAAAGTGAACCCTTGCGTGTGTTAAAAACTAGCTTTATTGCAAATGAACCTTAGCCTTATCCTTGTTATGACTTGTGCATATTCTTGTTATTACCCCCCTCCATGGGTGTGGTTGGACTTGTTGAGTATGTTTGTACTCACCCTTGTTTTGTTGCTTTAGGGGAAGATCCGGACTTCGTTGTCGAGGACATCGAGTAGGTGGTCGTTTCTACACCCAATGTTGCCTGTGGTGTTGGCCCTTTGCAGGATGCTTCTGCTGGCGCATAGTACTGAGTGCTGTCTAGGGTTCATCTAGACAATAGCTTGGATCGTTACCGTTGTTGTTTTACTTATCGTTTTGGCGTGGCTTTCGTGCCCGCTCCCTCGGGAGTTGTACGGTTCTTGAACCATCTGTTGAATAAATGTGTTATCAGCCTTCTGAGACTGATATTTGTATCACATTTAGTCTCCACTTATGTGAGGATGCTTCACGACCCCAAACGGATAATCGAACAACTAATTATGTATATTATACTCCATCTGTCCCAAATTGGTGGTCGTTTTAGCTTTCCTAGGTGTATAGTTTTTGCTATGCATATAGATATAGTGTATATCTAGATGCATAACAATATTTATGAATTTAGAAAAGTCAAAACGATCTATAATTTGACACGGCGGGGATATATAATAATATTTTCTTAGGTGGATCATGCAATCCAGATGATTCAAGAGTTGAGGGTTAAAAACCAACTTCGGCTAAAATTGTGGTTTGGAAAGTGTGCCTTTTGAGAATTTGTGTGCCACCGCTGCCTATTCAGCCCACGAGAAAAATAGCTGCACGCAACACGGGCCCAAAGCGCCGCACCACCCAGCTGGACCGATAGCTCCTTACGGACCGATAGCCCATCAAGCACATGCAACCCCGCGCGAAAATTTCCCGAGTCACTGGCCCCAAAATTCAAACTGCGGTGTCCCGCCATGCAATGATGCAATCACTACCCTATCTCCATTCAGAATTTCAGATTCAGTTAAGCTTCGTGATTAGCACCAAATACAAAAAGAGAAGTCAGCTAAAAACCGGGACGACCAAACTCTGTCCAGGCCCACCACATATCATCCGTGAGATTGGAATCAGATATCAACAAGTGAACAAGTGCACAACAGCTTACATTCAGTTCACCGATGTCACCTTACATTCATAATATATGGCAGCCACCGATGACCGATGTCACCTTACATTCAGTTCACTTGACAAATGTCCACGAAGTACTTACCCCCATTAGTTAGCGTCAAATTACGAGTTCAAGCAATATACAACACAATACTGAGAACGACTTACTAAAGTTAATCACCGAACATAATTGGAACCTAGTACCCCTAGAAAGCAGTGAGTCTGCAAGAGCGAATTATCTCTCTTGAACATTAATAAGCTGGATTCAACCACACGCCAGCGGAATTCAGGGTCCATTATATTGTAACTGCTTGTCAACTTTAATGCTTTCTCGATTTGTCTTTGCCTTGCCAATAAAACAGGCCAACTTTTGGTTAGATTAGTACTCCATCCCAAATTACAATTCGTTTTGGCTTTTCTAGATACACACATTTTGATATGCACCTAGATAAATACTTATGTACTTATGTCTAGATACATAGCAAAAGTGGCATTTAGAAAAGTCAAAATGAATAGTAATTTGGGACGGAGGGAGTAGTACAGAACAGTATTGAACAAATTGGACAAATCTGCAGCCGTGGCACCCACATCAATACAGAAAGCCTATCTTTTTATCCTTTATGTATTAGTTTATACACCATTCCAGAGAGCTTGAAGTTACACTTACATTAATGCAAGAGGTTACCAGCAATAACATTCAAATACCTATCAACTTATCATTGCGAGACATTAGAGCGACAGGGCAAAAAATGTGTGCATGTACATATAGTACGCATTTTCTAAGTAACTACATAAATGAAAAGTGGGGGAACTAGGTAAGGACTAAAGATGGACCTGGTTTACTGCTGTCCTTATGTGTTTCCATAATCAAACTGAGTTTTTTATTTCATTTACTGAAACATAAAATCATTAATATGACATACTAAAAATAGTCCTTTATGTATTTGAAGTTAAACAGAGTTTATTTCTTTTACCGACCCATACATAAAAGTATTAATAGAACAATGCACAATAAACAGAACAGAGGCAATGCAAAATACAGATAAGTAGATCATGAGGGATCACACCGGGCTTCACTGGGTTGAATGGATAAATTGTCAATGACAGTATAATTTCCAACAAAGGTGTTTCCAAACAGGCGGCCAGTATAGGTTTAAGGCCAATGTTCACATGGACTCTATTGTTTGATAAAAACCCATACTAGCAGGTTTCAAAGTTCAGTAATGATTACATGTCACTGAAGAACTGCTGAGACACTAATATATAGGAAGGACGCCAAGAATGTGCACAAAACAGCATGCCCATCATTAAAAGATTATATGAAACATAAACACAAGGATAAACATATGGTGATGCTGCACATCATCGCCACCCTAATCCAACCTCCAAAGCTTAAGTGCTAAACTGGGTAGCATGATAAAGCAAGACATTGCCATGCTGCCCAATGTTCCAACATCAAGGAGTGCATAAGCAATCCTCATCCTCTGAGGTTCCACCACTGGTAACAGCCCCATAAACACTGGACCAGCAATGACGATAAGCAGTACGGAAGAGAAAAGTCCGAGCAATCCAAGCACAGTAGAGTCCTGCAGAATGATCTCCCATGTTAACGCTCCAATCATCTGACACGCTGGGCCACCTTTGCCACGAAGCCGAATGGTGCCAAAGGGGTCCATGCCCTCCTCCCCCATCGAACACCGATTCTAGACTTAGTGACATACTGACATTACATGATGCATTTATTTCATTGGCCACAGCAAACTCAGCATACCACAAACCACAATAACCAATATATGAGCATATAATTATGTGCAACTGGAGTGTAATCCTACAGCCAAAACTGTCTCTTGGCGCCTTAATTCAATCTGCATGCTTGCCCCTTCGGTGGTTGGCTCCTCTGCTACTGAATATGTTGCTGCGCATGAACCTGGGCATCACTGTATGCGGCTGTGTACTACGACGATTCTGCGATCTGCTGCAACTGCTGAACGGCACAACCTGCCCTGCCGGTGCACGAGTTCAACCAACTAACCTCAATGTCAGGAATGAATCTTGAAATTCGTTGTTGGAACGTGAGAGGGCTCAACCGGAGAGCGAGGAGAGACATGGTCCGAGAAACGATCGCGACATGTTCTGCCACATCGGATGCCTCCAGGAAACCAAACTAAACGAGATAGACAGGTATACGGCGGCGTACCTGGGAGGGTTTAGACTGGATGAGTATGTGCTCAACCCAGCAGGGGGTTTTAGTGGCACAAGGGGCAGCATCATGCTTTTGTGGAACTCTAGTCACGTCAAGATGGACAACATCATCATAGGAGAGTTCCACATCACGACAACAGTAACAATGCTAGAAACTTCGAACAATTTCATCATATCGGTTATATATGGTCCAACCAGTACGGGCAGGAAAATTGACTTTCTCAATGAACTTCGGTTGCTAAAGCCCCAAGCAGGCTCCCAATGGCTGGTCCTCGGAGATTTTAACCTAATTTACAAAACGAGCGACAAAACTAACAGCAGCTTAAATCCGAGGCTAATGACCACATTTAGAGAGGCACTGGACACGTGTGACCTCCATCAAATTAAGCTACAAAACAGAAAATTCACTTGGAGCAACGAAAGACGCAATCCTACCCTCGTCGAGCTCGACAGAGTTTTTGCTAACAAGGAATGGGACCTAGCCTTCAGCAATCATGTCCTGCACGCCCTATCAACCTCCTTGTCTGACCAATTTCCGCTACTACTCTCTAACCAAGGAGGACCGAGACGACCGAAATCCTTCAAATTTGAAAACTTTTGGACAATGCTACCGGGTTCAGAGGCACAGTAACATGGGCATGGGTTAGGCAATCCCCACATGTGGAGCCGTTCCACAGGCTCTATCACAAACTCCAGGAAATGGCGATTGTTCTGTGGGAGTGGAGTAGCAAGCTCATACCAGACGCTAAAATGTAGCTACACATGGCTCTAGAAATTATCTTAAGGCTCGATATGGTACAAGAATACAGGTCACTCTCGGAGGCAGAACATCTCCTGTGCAAACGACTAAAGACAAGGGCGATGGGTTTAGCTGTGATCGAGCGGGCGCGTAAAAACCAAGCTAGCAGAATAAGGAACCTAATTGCCAACACACGATTTTTCCACCAACGAGTGAATGCCAGGCGCTGAAAAAACTTTATTCAGAGACTAAGGAAGGGGAATGGTTGGGCATGCACACATGAGGAAAAATCAAATGAAATCCAAAGCTTCTTTAAAGCAACCATGCACCAACCCCTGCCTCACCAAGCGGACTTCAAGCGAGACCTCCTAGGAATTAATCGGCATCAATTGTCCTTACTAGACTCCCCTTCCTCAGAAGATGAAATCAAACACGCCATTGATAAAATGCCGGGGGATAGAGCACCAGGACCGAACAGGTACACGGGGTTATTTCTCAAAACATGTTGGAAATCATTAAGAAAGATGTAATGGCAGCGGTAAACATGTTTTACTCATTGCGCTGCAACAGTCTCCAACTGATCAACTTGGCAAACATCATTCTAATACCGAAGAAAGAGGGAGCAGACACTGTGTAAGACTACAGGTCCATAAGCCTAATCCACTCCTTCATCAAAATAATCACCAAAGTGCTGGCCATAAGATTGCAGCCACACATGACATCTATTGTCTCCAAATGCCAGAGTGCATTCATCAAAAAATGAAGCATCCATGATAATTTTATGACGGTGCGCAATACGGCTAGATGATTACATAGAAACAGAGTACCTACCATGTTTCTCAAATTGGATATCGTGAAGGCATTTGACTTCATCAGGTGGGATTACCTTCTATCACTTCTGCAGCACATGGGTTTCCCGATGCGTTGGAGAGACTGGATCGTGGTGTTACTCTCCACTTCATCCTCCCGCGTCCTCCTGAATGAGGTTCCAAACCCACCGCTCATGCACGATCGAGGATTACGTCAAGGAGATCCCCTATCTCCACTACTCTTCGTCACAGCCATCAATCCTCTACAAAGGCTACTGCAACTGGCATCGGAGATGGGAATCTTGAGCAAACTACGTGGACGTGCACCCTACTGCCGTATTTCAATGTATGCCGACGACGCTACAATGTTCATCGCGCCAATAAAGGAGGAAATAGATGTGCTGGTCCACATCTTAAATATGTTTGGGGGGAGACAACAGGATTGAAAACAAACTTCCAAAAGTCAACGGCAATCCCGATCCGTTGTGAAGGAATACAACTAAGTGAAGTGCTAAGGAATCTACCAGCAAAAAATGGCACCTTCTCAGTCAAGTATCTAGGCCTCCCACTATCTACAACCCATCTCAGGATGGTGGACTTCCAGCCACTAGTAGACAAGGTCATAGGTAAACTGAGCAGTTGGAGAGGAAAAACATGTCATCAGCCAGACGACTAACGCTTGTCAAAGCGCGGTATCCCAACTGGTCTATCTGCTCACAGCCCTAAACGCACCCAAAGAAATCACAAAGGTCATAGATGCCAAGAGGAAGCAGTTCCTTTGGGCAGGAACAGAGAACATTACAGGTGGTAAATGCAAGGTTAACTGGTTAAGGGCGGCCAGGTCTTGGAGAGGGGGAGGACTCAGAGTGCTACACTTTGGAAAATTCTCGAGAGCACTGCGCCTGAGATGGCTATGGTACCAATGGATGAACGAAGATGCTCATTGGGAGGGAGGCGATGTCCCATGTTCGCAAGTGGACCGCAAACTATCTGCGGCAGCCACAAAGATCATAATTTGAGATGGGAAGAAAACATCATTCTGGGAAAGTGGATGGATCAATGGCCTAAGATCGAGGGATGTGGCGCCTAATCTTTTCAAGCTATCTAGAAGGAAGAACAGATTGCTGCAAGATGCCATTACGAACTACACATGTATTCGGGATTTGAATCTTATACAGCATGGTTCCTCGGTGACACACCTTATTGAGTACCACCGTTTATGGGTTGAGGTGAGCCGGGTGCAGCTTACATCGGGAGTCCCGGATACCATCACATGGAAACTCACGTCGGACGGGCAATACAGCACATAGTCGGCTTACTAAGCGCAATTTTTCGGATCACCAATGACTAACTTTGACAACATCATTTGGAAACCTTGGGCGCCAGCCAAGTGTAAGTTTTTCGGGTGGTTGGCTATCCAGGATAGAATCTGGACAGCAGATCGATTGGCGAGATGGGGATGGCCGAGTAATTCGCATTGTGTTCTTTGTGATATATGCAAGAGACGGGAGTTCATCTGGTTACAGGCTGCAACTTTACAAGGAGAATATGGAATAAGATGAGTGATTGGACCCGGTGCACAAGCTTCAGCCCTACTCATTGGGGCCGTCATGACTTGCTATATGATTGGTGGACAGCTCTAGCGAGTGCACAGGTGGTTGGCCGAAAAGGGTTAAGAAGCCTAATTCTCCTTGTGGTGTGGGAGATTTGGCTCAAGCGAAATGCAAGGACATTTCAACGTCAACAACAAACATCCACTCGAGTAGTTGCCAAGATTAAGGATCAAGCATCAATTTGGATAGCGGCAGGAGCGAAACACTTAGGCTTTTTCATTCATGGTGCCTGACGTATATTCTTGTGCTGTAAACACCTAGAGGGCTCTTTTCTTTCCTCCCCTACACGGGGATGTGAGTGTACATTCTGTACAAAACTTTCGTTGATTTTGCCCTTCGGGCTCACCTCTTTTTTAATATAGCAGCAACTCTCCTGGCTCATTTCAAAAAAAAATAATAGTATAATACCAATTCTCTTAATGGTTGCCAAAGTCACCTCTCACTAGCGAATAAGCAAGCTAGTGTCCGGCTGTCAACACAAAAGTGGTAAAAACAGAGGAAATCCAATCATTCAAGAAACATGTTTATATTGGAGTGCTTATGTCCTGACAGAATAAAAACCATAGTGACCCCATTTCACTACCTCGTTTCCAAGATTTGAGTCCCAGCATGTGTGTACAGGGTACCATCGGATTTGCAAGCTAAAGTAGGACATGGAAGTATGTAAGATCATCCTAGAACTCATGGATGTAGTGCAATTGATAGCTAAAAAGAATTATAATCTAGTAGTAGCCATAGAAACATGCATTATTAACTTCAATCAGTTACAATTTTCAGGGCCAGGTGTGTGTAGCTCCTTGAGCAATCTTTGATGCCTCACTTCTTGTCTTAATGATCTGTTAATAAACGGATTGCATGGTAAGCCTGGAAGCAAAACAAAAGCTGTGTTGCCAATGCTAAACATCCAATATAAAACAAATTAGTAAACCAGATTGTGCAGGTGTAGGACCCATATTCAGCGACATAGATGATTTGCATATATTGAATAACTCAAGTACTCAACTTCTTACCATTGCAACTGTAGCTGTTCCAAGTAATTTTAGTTAGAACTTAGTTCCCCCTAAACCATACACCCCGGTTTTACAAGAAATGATGTTACAAAATTATTGACAGTTTTTCCTACTAATATCTACTGTACTATGGTATCCTTGATACTTAGGAAACAAAGAGCAATAGAGAAAAATCTGTGAATGATGAGACGATCACTCGGTTTAACAGAATTCGTTCTAGAAGCCACTTCTACTAAAAAAAAGCACTAGCATAGCATCACACACAAGTAGACTAAAGGTTGATCCTTTTTGCTAGCATGTTTATTTATTCACTTGATCAAATTGAGACTTTAGATCTTTATTAATTTATTGAAACATAAAAGGCGTCACTTAAGTTGATCATAAAGTTAATAAAAGGAACATATGGTATAGGGATTCTATGGATACTAGATTAATAAGTTAATAGTATGTTCAATCTATCATTGCGGCTATGTATAGAAAATCTGTGGTCAGCCATTAAGAAAAAAATTAGGGATTCACATCGGCATCTCAATGGATTATGGATATTCTCAATGACAGCAGGATTTTGAACAGAGGTACTCGTGGACAGTAAAACCAATGTGGTAGCTAGTCTCACTAAGCTAGCTTCCCGGTCACAAAATTTATGATGATATTTTGGTTATATGTTTAGTATTACACATAATTTGACCAGTTTTACAATCTTTTGGACCGACCCATAGGTACAGGCCAGTGCATTGCCCACGGCAGAGTTTGGTGTGCAAGTGCCGTACCCTGCGCAGCGAGGCCTTTGTGGTGTCCGCTGCAGCAATAGCCCATCGATGGCTGGGGGAACGGGGATGGTGGATGGAGTGAGGTGAGGTAGAATGGGATTAGTGAAGAACACAATATGAGTTTTTAAAGGTGATGCGATAGGATTCGTTTACCTTTCTGGGTGATATGGTGGGTTTAGGTCCCGCCCTATAGCTTTTACAAATTGTTGGTCGCGATTACTTTGATTAAAGAATGGACATAGTTAGACCTCCAAATTCAGGGCATATATACACACATATAATTTTTTTGTTGTTGTGAAAAGCAAATGTGGAAGTTTTTTTAATGTTTATTACATGAGAAGTACTATACCGATTGATTTTTCATAAAAAGAGGTAGTTCAATTTGCGGATGTTTTCTTGAATGATATTATGGCATTTATAAGTAAAAAGAGTCTTCTAACATAAATCTATATATTATGCGATAAAAGGAAATGGCAAGCTACTATTAATCGATTAGAATCGCTCAAAGAGAAATTCCTTCATCCTATAATATTGACTACTACAAACCAATCCCCTCATTAAGCTATGCCATCAATAAAATATTAGCCACAAGATTATAATAATGATGATTATAACCCTTTGGATCAACCGAGCACCCGCCATGTCCATTGGCAAGAGCGTAGGCCTGCTACTGGGGAGGGTATGGACAAACCCACACTTGTTCATACCCAAATTCAAATATATAATATCCAATCCTCACCCTCCCCGTTCTCACCCATATCAATGGATAATTAATTTTTTTACTAGATCCTATGCATATCCAATGAATAAATTGTACCCTCCCTATACCCTATCCTTCCCATTTTTAATGGGTATATATATTTCTACCCATACCCTTCCCATTTAAAGTGGGTATGGATTTAGGTATGAATTATAGATACCCAGTAATAGGGCCTACAAGAGCGACTGCATCCTCGACCCACCGTGTGCTTTTGGCAAGAGATGTTGCAGCCGTGTGGAGCTAACTGCCTTGCGGTTTGTTAAAAAATGGGGAAAAGCTGCCATGCTGCAGGTTGGCAAACCATAAATGTACACGTGAATTCAGGAGGAAAAAGTTAGAATAATAATTAGAATAATACCAAGAGAAAATGCAGTGAATTTTCTTAATCAGAGATGACAACTGATTTCCGATTAAACTTAATTTTATCCTCTAACTTCTTACTAATTAAACATGTACATTTGTAGTATATTTTTTTACAATGACTGAGCCTACTTATGCGTAGTTAATTGAATCTTGAGCACATGGAAGGTAGATAATAAATCAGTTACACCCTGCCTTTGTCACTAGCTCACTTTATCTGTCACCCATAGTTGCATCAGCTATATATATAAGAAAGTAAGGAAAGGAGAGTTCAGTCTTATCCAGCAAATCCAATCTTACCAGTCAAATCAAGCCACGAATACAGCACTTCGCATTATCTCCTTCATCTTCCTCTCACTCACATCCACAAAGAACAGATAGTAACGAACTAACGATGAATGGAGCTATAACTGGGTAATGCCACATCTTCAGATAAAGCTTGCAGTACTTTTATGGGCAGAGTCAAAGCTCCAGTACAGTTCAATTAGCTGTGAAAAAGCTCATGCCAGAGAAAAAAAAAGGGAATTTCTTTTGGCTTCTCTTGCATGATAAATTAAACACAAGAAACCTTGGATCATACAACTGGGTATGCTGTACACAGGAGACTGAAGAAACACTATATCTCTTTCTTTACCTGAACATGATCTGAACAAACACGTCTACAGGACAAAGCAACAGAGGTGCTCAATGCTCTAACAGACTTAAATAAAGCTTGCAACTCCATATCTTATGATAATTCTGATCCATGGGGCCTGAAGCATATGGATCACCAGGAAAAATATGATCTTCAACCAATGTTTCCCCGTCAATGCAGAATTCCGAATTTATTTCTAGGAAAGAAATTGCACTGATTATCCATCATGCGAAGAGTAGTATCAGCCCTCCAAACATGGTTTGATCAATTTGTATAGCCCCTTTTCTGTTTATATTTTTCTTGCTCGCACATACGTCCTCTTTTTTATACGTAAAATTACTAGCATTATTCGGGAGCTCCCTCATAGTTTTTTTTTTGGGAAAAAGGTAAGGAAATATATATGGCACCAAAGTTAAGTGGCTTGTGTTGCTCTCATGATTTTTTAGAAAAGAAATACTAAATCTACCTTTCAACATGCAATTAATGTCAAGTTCAAAAACCAATTAAACATGGCAACGTTGAAGCATCCACATCAGCATATATCCACACCATCCAGAAAGCATGTTAATCCTCATGAAATATTCAGCGATGAGGCAAATGACCCTATAGCACGGCAATCAACTTAAAGAGATGAAAAATAGAGGAAGAAAAGACAAACCTGCATTGGCCGGCCTTTGTTTTGATTGCACAAAAACGACACAGTGGCCTCACTACATTATCTTATATATTCCCATGATACGAATTCAAGCATCGTGTGTACAGACACCATCAAATTGCAAGATGTAAGTATAGGCAAGTATCAAATACCCACTGCAACATAGTGAAATTCAAACATATCCAAAAATACACAATTCTGGTCAATCTAGGTATAAGCTGGATGCTACATAGGCTTTTACAAAGAACTAGGCTGGTACTCGTATTTCAATAGCAGACAATTTGCTGTTTGAACAGGTCTCAAAGCAGTTATTTGCCCGGTTTCATATCTTTCGGTGAATTTCAACTTTCCTGATAATCACAGCTGCCCGATCAACCAACATCATTTGAGCGTGCATACATGCAAAGTTGTTAAGAGTTTGAGGACCTGTAGCGTCTATGAGACCAGAAGTATTTGAGACATCCTTCAGCAGGAATGAAGCAAGAGATGACAAGAGTTGCAAAAGATCACCCACACAGGATATTTACTGCTAGCAAATTAAAACAAAGATCGGAATATTTCCAGCAGGATATTATGCCTGGAGAAGCATCATCTCATAGTGATGAAATAGAAAATACTACACTTGAGTCAATACTACTCACAATCACTTTGTCAGGCAGGGTACATGTTAATTCCAGGCTGCAGCAGCATATACATATGTACAATTAGGCACCCAGTATATTTAGGCACCCATAGTTTCAAATTGCAAGAATTGGTATCATAGGGGTGTATTTTGTACTGGCATAATGATACAACAACGGAAAATGATGGGAATTAGGAAGGGCCAAAACTATATTTTCCTTCCCAAAGACAGTAATATGTAGAGAGCAGAGCGAGGAAAAAATGCATATCAATAAAATAATTGGACAATGATAATTATCAAAGGAAAAGGGGGGAAAGAACTCTAACACACATAATCTGTCCAAGCTCACTCCAATTCATATAACAAACAAAATAAGATGCTACATCAGCTACCGCGCTACGGAACCAACTAGCAAACAAACTAGTAGCACACAACCAACATAAAGGAGGTAAAAACAGAGTAATCATGCAAGAGAAATGTATATGGGATGTGTCATGGGATGGCTTTTATTTCAGACCACACTATGGCCTCAGTTCACAACCTCATTCCCAGTAGTCAAATTCCAGCATCATAACATACTGTCAAATTGCAATACAAGGTACTACTGGGAAGTAGAATACCATCATAGAGCTATAACGACATACTGAAGTTCCCAGCTAACAAGAACAGGAGTCTAGTGGTTACAGAAAGCAGTATGAACTGACTTTTAACCAGTTGGGTTTAACCACAAACTTCATCAGCATTCAAAGCCAGGTGTTGTAGCTCCCTGTAATCTCCAATGCCAACCCTTCTTGTCTTCTGTCAATAACACATGGTACATTTTGGTTAGATCAGCAGCATAAGATAGTGCTTTGCTATCAACATTAGGCACACAATATGAAACATATCTGGCAGATCTAAATCAAAATGTCCTGGTGTGAACCCATATTTTCTATGACTATATATCACACAACTAATCTTCTTAACCTTTCAATTGTAGCTTTTCAATTTTTTTAATTAGATCTCACAGCTAAAGATATACAATATAGAAAACAGGGCATACATTAGCTGCAGTTGTGCAGAGAACACCCGATTGCCAGCTGCCCAGCCCTTTCAAAATGTTGGGCATCCATTGGTTTCAGTTGAGAAATTATTAATGGCAACAGATTCTCAAAGATTGGTACTTGATAACAGTTTTCAGCCTGCAAGAAACACTAATGTGCTACTAGCTGCCTAGTCACAACGACAATGGAAAAGGTAGGCCTAAATGGTCAACATGTTTGCTAGTAGACATGAATGATCACAAAAGTGCACAGGATGCTGCTCTGCTCACAACAGAGAAAAATTATATGCTACATAAACACAAGTGCAGGCTAAGTAAAGGGTGGATACCTCAAACAATGTATCCATCAGCCGTAGCGCCACTCGGCTTCACCCTCCACAGCTTCAGCGCCCTACTGGGTATTATGTCAAAGCAAGCAATCGCCGCGCAGGCCACTGCCTCCACATCAATGATCAGTGCACCAATACTGCACACCCGAGATCCATCTGATACTTCCACCACCACCACACAACCAACAAGGCTGGCCACGACGAAAAGCAGAGCCTCGGCATACCCAAACCAAGCAACGTCGCGCAGCATGCTCCTCAATTTCGGCCCACAAGCCTGATCAATTTGGGGGGCAAAATATGTGTCAGCGAATGAGAGCGCACCAGGAATGGATTCTAAGACGCTATCTATACATCTGGCAAAATAAGCCGCTCGAACCAGGAATTCTCGTAGGAAATCAAGTTTAATTTCTGTAGCGGTAGCGCGCAGTACCTCCAGTACGGGATATGCGTCGCGCAGGGCGGCGCTCAGGAGCAGCGTGAAGACGATCTTGGCGAGCAGCGTGGCGAGAAGGATGCCCATGAGGGAGGCCCCCATCAAGGTGTCGACCAACGAGGCGCCCTCGCCGGAGGGTTGGACCGCGAGGATCGCGGCGGCCGCGGCCGCGCTCGCGCCGCCGACCCACAGACTGGCTAGGCACGGGAACATGAGCGCTTTCACCGCGGCGAGGTTGGGGCGGCGCACGAGCGCCGGCCCCGACCCCGGCGGCGGAGGCGAGGCCAGCGCGGCGTTGGAGGCGGCGGCCGTCATGGAGGGAGCGCGGGGCACGAAACCCTAGGTTCTGGAAGCTTCTCGAGCTGAGGAGGGGAGATTGGTGGCGAGGACTGGAGGGAGTGGAGCGGCGAACACGGGAAGTGTTTTTAGCCGACGTGGCCGTATTACGGCTCAAATGACGGGTTAAGGGGCCAAATGGATGCCCGAACGAGGTTGAGAGAGTGATCTGATACGTGCACCCAAGAAGTCAGTCGTGCTAGATTTACAACATTTCCCAAATTAAATGTTCTTTTAGAATGGCTGACGATTATAGGTTATATAACTTCTCAAATAGCCAACGCTTTTTCTAGCCACTGAGGCAATCCCTGAAGGCTATTTATCAAGTAGTCAATTTTATTTTTTGAGAAATGTTGGTTGTGGATTCTTGTTGCTAATTTGTTTTCCCTCTCGAGAAACATCCAAATTAGACTAGAAAATTCTCGACAACTTCATAATAAATTGTGAAAAAGAATAATAAACATCAGCCATTTGGAAAATACACTCGAGAAATCATGTTGGTAATCGCTGATTTATATATACTCTCTATATGGTCTTCCCATGATCAAGACATCTCATGTACTTGGTGCCTAGCACACTCCATTTTACTGGCTTGCTGGCATTTGGTAAATCTCAGGCAGGTTCCCTTATCCCCCATTGACTCTTACAAAAAATACACTTGGGAAATCTTTTATATTATGTGAGTGAATGCAGCACCTCTGCATTATCATATCTCTTTCATCTTCCTCTCACCGAACAAGCATATATGCAATATCAGCAACTATAGACATATTACAAGTCGCAAAGAACAGATAGTAAATATGAATGGAGCTATATTTGGGGTAACACCTTCTAATCAGTTAAAGCTTACAATACTTTCATGGGGCAGAGTCAAACTTCAGTACAGTTCAATTGTATGTGGACAAGCTCCTACCAGAAAAAAAAGGTTTTCTTTTGGCTTCTCTTGCATGATACATTAACGCAAGAGAACTTCTGAAGAGGAAAAAAATATCACCTTGAATCATGCAGTTATGTATGCTGTACACAGGATGACAGGACATTGAAGAAACACTAAAACATCTCTTTCTTTATCTGCAACTTTGCTCAGGAATGTTGGAACATAATCTGTTGAAATAATGGGCAAAGCATAGAGGTGTGCGACACTATAACAGACCTCAAATGAAAGCACGCAGCTCTTGTTTTATGGAAATTTGGTAAAAATAAAGGAAGTATGGCCGCAAGGTTATGTTGCTAGAGTCGCTGTCATGATTTCTGAAGGATAAAGGAATCCTAAATCTGGTTTTTCGAATGCAACTAGTACTGAGAAACCAAATATGGCATCGTCAAAGCATCCACACCAACGTATATGCACCATCCTGAAAGCATCTTAATTATTCCTCATGAAATATATAGACAAGGAGCAACGAGGCAAATAAGCTAGTAGCACGTCGATCAACATAAAGAGATGAAAATATAGGAACAAGAGACAAATACATATTGGACGGTCTTTGTTCGTGCAAAAACCACGCAGTGGCCTCACTACACGACCTTATTTGCATGATACAAACTCAAGCATCATACATACAATATACCATACAAGTGCAAGAGAGAAACATAGAAAAGCACACTTAAGTTCAAACATACAATTTCCGTCAGCATCAGTATAAGCTGGATGCCAAATACACAACTCCCTCCGTTCTAAATCATAGATCATTTTGACTTTATTAGGTTCATAGACTTTATTATGCACTTAGATATACCCTATATCTAGATGCATAATAATATCTATGCATCTAGAAAAACCAAAACGACCTATAATTTGGAATGGAGGGAGTACATAAGTACTCCTATTTAAACAGCTGACACTTCCTATATGTCTGAATGGGTCTGAAAGTAGATGCTGTTATCTCCCTGCTTTCAAACCTTCTCTCGACTTTCACAATAATTACAACTGCATGAGCCCTCACTCTTTCCTGCGTGTTAAGGCTGCTCTTTTAGGCTTGTTTTTGTTTTCGTTTATCTGCTTTTTCAGCAGCAGAACTCTCTTTGTTTTGTACTCCTATTTCTCTTAATGAAGAGTGTGCAACGCACGATTCTTGGAAATAAAAGGAAACTGCATGAGCAACCAGGATCATCTAGTATGCACTGCTGTAACTGTAAAGAATTTGAGGACATGTGTGACCTCTATTAGACCAGAAATATTTTAGACATCCTTCAGTGTGAATGAAGCAAGAGCAATGCCAGAGTTGCAAAACCGCAGGATATTAACAACAAGCAAACTCAAACAAAGATCAGAACGTTTCCAGCAGGATATTATGCCCAGAGAAGCATCGTCTCATAGATAGGCATAACAGTGATGAAAAAGAAGAACCCATTGAGTCATACTCCCTCCATTCTTAAATATATGACGTTTAGGCCAACAAATTAGTTCATTTTTGAACTAACTTGTCCTTAAGAACGGAGGTATTACTACTCAGTCAACTTTGCCCGGGTACGTGTTCCAGGCTCTAGCCGCATGTAAAAAAGCACTCATAGTTTCAAATTGTAAGAATTGATAGCTCAGGGGCATATTTAATACAAGCATAATGACCGGTGTTTTAAATATTCGGCTAAGGGGTTTAACAGCAGGAATTAAAACATCTAATAGCAGAGCTAAATGGGGTTATAGTGGCTAAATTCTACATGAACACAAATAGCTGTACCCTACCTCAAACAGCTATAGCAGGCTCATTTAAAACCTTGATAATGACATAACAAAGGAAGACGAAGGGAATCCGGAAAGAGCAAAACTATATTTTCCTTCCCAAAGACTAACACGTAAAGGGAGGAAAATTGAATCCACATAATGAGTCAAGCTTACTCCAATACAACACAGAAAATGAAGATGCTACATGCATGAGCTACTGTGCTGCAGAACCAAGTACGTGGCATAGTAGCACATCAATCATCATAAAGATTCGAAAGCAGCGGAATCATTCAAGAGAAATGTATATGATAGACTCCGTAAAAGTAAAACCCATAGTGGCCTCATTTAATTTCACCAACGTCACTCCAAGGATATGATTTCCAGCATCATAGAATACCATCAAATTGTAAGAGAAAATAGTATGGGAACCTACCAAATCTCATCCTAGACTGACAGCAACACACAGCTACCAGGAATTAGAGTCTAGTGGATACAGAAAGCAGTAAGGCTGACTTTAATCAGTTGGGTTCAACCACAACTTTCATCAACACTGAGGCCAGGGGTTGTAGCACACTGTGATCTTCAATGCCAACTCTTCTGGTCTTTATCTGTTAACAAAAAAGACTATGTTTTGGTTAGATAAGCAGAATAAGAAAGTGTTTTGTATCAACATTAAGCATGCAATATAAACAAGTCTTACAAATCTAAATCAGATTGAGAGAAGTACAATCAAAGGGGAAAATCCTCTCAACAATGAGATGATCTCTGACTGACTGTTAACAAAATATTTCTGAAAGCCACTTCTAGCAAGATGCAAAGGCATTCCGCATGACACCACTACATACAAAGTATGCAACCAGCTAAGGGCTAAAGTTGGGCCTGTTTATTTATCCTCAAAACACAAAGGCGCCAACCCAGTTGATGTACAACGTATAGAACATGGCATACAGCAGCACAAGTCATGCAGACATGCAACTTTGCAGAGAATACCAAATTACCAGCCGCCAAGCCCACTGAAAATTTAGGTCCTTCCCATTGGGTTCAATGGAAAAATTCTTAATGACAGGGGATTTTCAACAGAGGTACTTGCTAAAAGTTTTCAGCCTGCAGCAAACACCTATGTTGCAATAGCTGCTTAGTCACAAAGATCATGGCAAGGGTAAGCCTAAATGGTCAATATGTTTTCAGTTTCCTAGTGGGCATGAACAATCACAAAATTAAACAAGAAGCTCACAGCAGAAAAAAATTGCTATAAACACAAGCACAGGCAACGTAATGGTGGAGACCTCAAACAACGCAGCCATCTGCCCCACCACCACCAGGCTTCATCCTCCACAGCTTAAGGGCCGTACTGGGCAAGATGTCAAGGCAAGAAATTGCTGCAGAGATAACCGCTCCCATATCAATGGCCAGTGTACCAATCCTGCCCACCTGAGATCCCATTGATAGCTCCACCGCCAAGAAACAGCCCACAACGCTGAGCACGTCGCGAAACAACTGAGTCAAGTAGTGTCGTGCAGCAAGCTCCTCAAGGACGGTCCACAAGCCTGATCGATTTGAACAGGGGGAAAAATCAGCGAATGTGAACACATCCCTCGCATTGATAGCCTATCAAAGTATCTATCCAGCACAGTAATCCGCTTGAACAAGGAATTCCCGAAGGAAGTCGAGTTTAATTTCTGTACTGGCCCCTTACTGCGTAGTACCTGCAGTATGGAATCTGAATCGCGAAGGGCGACGCGCAGGAGCAGCAGGAAGACGACGTTGGCGAGCAGAGCGGCAAAGAGGATGCCTCCGAGGGACGCCAGGACCAACGCGAAGATCATCCGGGGACCCTCCCCGCTGGGGAAGGCCGCGTGGGTCACGGCGGCCGCGGCCGCGCTCGCGCCGCCGACCCACAGACCGGCTACGCAGACGGGAACATGAGCGCCTTCACCGCGGCGAGCTCGGGGCGAGCGAGCGCCGGCCCCGGACCCGGCGGCGGAGGCGAGGCCGCTGTTGCTTCGGCGACGGCGGCGGGCGCCATGGGAGCGGGTGACGAAGACCTAGGCTATGTTCTGGAAGCTTCCGGGCGGGTAGGTGGTGGGAGTGGACTGTGGAGAGTGGAGTGGTGTGGAGGGGAGGGGAAAGCACGGTCGGATAACTGGCTAAATAGTGGATTAATGGGCAAATGGGTGTCGTTAACAGAATTTTGGTAGGCTCACCCAATGATTTACACACTGACAGCGTACACCTAGATTTTTGTTTAATTGTCTCAGTACGAGAATGCAGGCAGTCAAATCTGTCTTGAATTTGATCTTAGACATTCATAGAAGTCCTTAGAATTGATTCGTGAAAGTAACAGCGACGGATTAGTCCACAAAAAAAATGCAACACGATGTTATTGCATTCTGGACGAAACCTGCCATTTTATTGTAACGTTTGAGTAGGTGAAGGAAATCTTTACTTCCCCATACGCATCAGAATATCGGATACAAGATACTGCCATATGAAATTTCCCTTATGGTGACCAGAGTCTTACCAAAATTCAAATCGGTTTTCAAATAGGACACTTCTCTACTTCTTAAAAAAACCAAATTGGAGAAAAAAACTTTGTACATCCTCTGTCACCCGCTCCGTTCACCCGACCGTTGGCTCCCGCGTCCTCCGCGCAACCCGGTCCACCCTCTAATGGAACGCCCTCCGAAGCCCAACGCGCACGCCGTCCGCTGCTCCTGCTCCATCCCCGCGCTTTACGCTCGGCCATCCGATGTTCCCCTCGCTCGCCTACTCCTCCTCCCTCGCCCTGCATCGCCGCCGCCGCCCGCAATCCGCCTGACCTCTGCTCGCTCGACCTGCAACGTCGCCGCCGCCCGCATTCCGCATGACCTTGGCTCCCTCGGCCTCCTTCGCCGCCGTCGCCACTGTGCAGCCAGCCTCGCCCGCCTCTTCCTCTCCTCCGTCGCCTTGCGCAGCCGGCGCCACCCGCCCGCCCTCCTCCTTGGCACGGTCTCCCTGCACAGCCGGCGCCACCAGCCCGCCCTCCTCCTCTCCTCGCTGGGGACATGGCGCCAACGAGCCAGGTTCTATGCATTTGAGTTCTATGTACTTGCAAGAAATGCTTCAATTCAATCTTAGAATCTGAATGCTTTTGAGAAATCATCTAGATTGCATCTTGATTGCAGTACGAGCTAGAGAAGTCCCATACCCCTCGCCCGGGCTCGTTGCTCTGTCGCGCCTAGCAATGCCGACACATCACAGGAGTGAAGACGGGAAGCACCGGGTGCGCCTTCGCTGTACCAGGAGTAGTGTGTGTAGCGTTGTGTGTGTGGCGGGCGCCGCTTGTGGGCCCAGCCGGTCAGAGAGTGAGAGGGAATGGGTTTATTTTGCTGTATCGCGTATGACAAGAGGACATCATCTTCATTTTCAAGTAATAGAACTACATGAACTCGCGAAGGAAGCTTCCTCAGCGATTTCCCATCCCCCCTTTCCGATCCTCCTTGTCCACTCACGTCACCCGTGATTGCCGGCGGCCAAGGGCCACGACAGTTGGTATCAGAGATGGGCTATCCTCGGCGTGCACTCGCTGTTTCCGCAAGACTCCATCGATCTGAACCGGACTCAGCGCAGGCTTGTTGAGATCTCGGGGTTTGCCGCACAGAACCGGCGACGCCGATTGATTTCCCGTCAGTCCTCGCTACCCCGGTTCGATTTGCGGGCGGTCAACACGACGCCACCGAAACCATCCGTGCAAACTCGCTTCGTCCTTGACGCCATGGACACGGCAGAGCAGAAGGATGCGGCGTGCTGGCAGCAGATGTCAGACAGCATCATTTTGCTCTTCGCGCGCGTGACTGAAATTGGTCGCGTGCAGGAGCAAATGCAAGTCAATCAGGAGCTGGGCATCAAGGAAATGGAACAAGTATTGAAGGATCAAGCTATTCTGTCCAAGAAGATTGAGGCGACGGGAAAGGCAGTGACGCAGCTCACCATGGACCGCGCGGTGGAGGATGACTTCGACGTGTTCTTTGTCAACTCCATGGGGTCCAGACCACCACAACAATTTCGTCCCCCACGCCCTCCTCCACAGCCCCCTGGTGAGACGCATGCTACCCGTTCGATGTTTGATCTGAACCGTGGTGCAGGTGAAGGGCCACCAGGATACAAGAATGCAGTACCGAAACTGAATTTTCCAGAGTTCCATGGTCGGGATCCCAAAGTCTGGAGGCATAGGTGTGAGGATTTCTTCAAATTCTATAATGTACCTGAACATCTCTGGATTACTACAGCTACTATGCACATGAAGG
The DNA here is from genome assembly GCF_000263155.2 of Setaria italica. Lineage (NCBI taxonomy): Eukaryota > Viridiplantae > Streptophyta > Magnoliopsida > Poales > Poaceae > Setaria > Setaria italica. The sequence goes on along the minus strand of NC_028455.1, from coordinate 26,452,155 downwards.
ATAATGCTGGGAGATGGGTGGAGGTACAGAGGCTAGAAGGGGAGCTTAACACTTGGGAAAAGTTTATGAGTGCAGTGGAAACTAAATTTGAGGCCTATTATTATGTTCATGCCTTGACTGAACTCTTAGAACTCAAGCAAACATGATCTATCAATGAATATGTCTCTAAGTATGAATCACTACAATTCCTCATTGAGATGCATAATACAGGTTATGATAAGATGTTTTTCATTACTCAGTTCACAAGAGGTCTAAAGCCCGAGTTAGCTGCTATGGTTCAGTCTCAATTACCTCACACCATGGAAACAACTGTTAGAATTACAAAAGTTCAAGAACAACTGTTGGACAGAGGGAAGTTCAGACACCAAAAATTTAATTCAAGCTCCAGAGGGTACCTGAACACCACTGCCAAGTATGATCAGAAACCACCTCCTGCTATTCCTTCCCAATTGAGTAAAGAGAGACAAAAAAGGGATTTCAGTAAAGCACACAATCTTTGTTTCTATTGTTCAGAGCCTTTTGATCCAACTCATCTTGCTAAGTGCACTAAGAGACCAAAACCACATTTGAATGCTCTAGTAGTGAATGATTTGGATGTAACTTTGACAGATGACGTCTTGCAACAGTTGGATATGCAGGATGCCTTAACTTCTGAGTTCTGCCACCTATCCTTGAATTCAATTGCAGGTACTGATGAAGGAGAAGCAATGAAACTTCAAGCATTGGTTAAGAATAAGGTCATGTTGATATTGCTAGACAGTGGAAGCTCTCACAGTTTTGTGAGTTCTTCTTTTCTACAGAAGTGTGGTATCCAACCTACACCAATGCAGCCCAAACAAGTGAAAGTGGCCAATGGGGAGACTCTTATCACAAATACAAACGTGCCTTAAATGGAATGGTGGATTCATGGATACACTTTTCACACTGATATGAAAGTGTTGGATCTGGGAGCATTTGATGCAATTTTGGGGTATGATTGGTTGAAACCTCATAGCCCAATGACCTGTCACTAGGAGAACAAGACTCTTTCTTTTGAGGATTTGGGTAGGAAAGTTTTCCTCCAAGGGGTGGTGTAGTCTCAGCCTTCTCTACAGGAGATATCTTCAGATAAATTGGTCAAGTGGATGGCTGGGAATGATATTGGAGCCCTTACAGTGGTAGAGGTAACAGATTCCACTTCTCTCACTTCCATACTTGAAACAGTGCAACAGCTATTGGATGAATACATTGATGTGTTTGAGGATCCTAAAACTTTACCACCATCTAGATTCCATGACCACCAAATTCCCTTACTGCCCAACTCTATACCTGTCAATTCCAAACCATACAAATATTCACCCCTACATAAAGATGAGATAGAGAAACAGGTCAAAACTTTGTTAGAAGCAGGATTAATTCCAGCACTAGTCCTTTTGCTTCTCCAGTTTTGTTGGTCCAAAAGAAAGATGGTCCTTGGCGCTTCTGTGTTGATTATAGGAAGCTGAATTCTATTACAATTAAAAACAGATATCCTATGCCAATTATTGATGAGATCTTGGATGAGTTAGCTGGCACCAAGTATTTTACTAAACTTGACATGAGATCTAGGTATCATCAAGTGAGAATGAACCCTGCTGATGAACCCAAAACAACATTTAAAACTCACCATGGGCACTATCAATTCAGGGTCATGCCTTTTGGGTTGACTAATGCTCCAGCTACATTTCAGTGCATTATGAATGAGCTCTTGAACCCTTTCTGCGAAAATTTGTATTGGTTTTCTTGGATGACATCCTTATTTATAGTCCTACTCTGGAGTTACATCTCATTCATCTGAGACAAGTGTTGACCAAATTGAGAGAGCACAATTTATATATGAAGCTCAGCAAATGTTCTTTTGCTCAAAACTCCCTGGAATACTTGGGGCACATAATTTATCATCAAGGTGTGGCTACAGATCCTAGCAAGACAACTACAATGGTGAATTGGCCAGTACCCATAATAGTCACTGAATTAAGGGGATTTCTAGGACTTACTGATTACTATAGAAAGTTTATTAACATTATGGCATCATAGCTCGGCCTTTGACTAATTTGTTGAAGAAGAAGCAATTCACCTAGTCTGAATCAGCAAAACAGGCTTTTACACAGCTCAAGACTGCCATGGTTAATGCACCTGTGTTGAGGCTTCCTGATTTTAACAAACAGTTTATTGTGGAAACAGATGCTTGTGATGTGGGAGTAGGAGCTGTGTTAATGCAGGGAGATCAGCTCATAGCATTTCTGAGTAAAGCTCTGGGACCAGTTCATCAGAAATTATCTATATACGAAAAAGAATTTTTGGCTCTTATCATGGCAGTTGAAAGATGGAGATCCTATTTGCAGAGACAACAATTTTTAATCAGAACTGACCATAAGAGCTTGTCTTATTTATCTGAACAAAACCTGCACTCTGAAATGTAAAGGAAGTCAATGACTAGGTTAATGGGATTACAATTTAAGGTCATCTACAGATAGGGCAAAGACAATGTGGCTGCTGATGCTTTGTCCAGAGTAAGTCACTTGTTGGCCATTCAGGCTGTTTCAGAAGTCCAACCACTTTGGGTCCAGGAGGTGATAAACAACTATACCACTGACCCTTTGGCTCAAGAGATGATAACAAGATTGGCTGTGACATCACCTGATGAACATGGATTTTCTCTCCACCGGGGCATCATTAAGTACAAGGACAAGCTATGGATTGCTCAAAATTCAGCACTACAGACAAAGATTATTGCTGCTCTCCACTCCACAACAATTGGGGGCCATTCAGGGACTCAAGCTACTTATCACAGGATAAAAAAGCTCTTTCATTGGAAAGGACTTTGTGAAACAATGTCAAATTTGTCAACAGGCCAAGCATTCTAATACACATCCTGCAGGTCTTTTGCAGCCCTTACCTATTCCCAGTGGAGCCTGGAAAGATTGGACCATGGACTTTATAGAGGGTCTTCCTGTGTCTGAAGGTTATAACTCCATTTTGGTGGTGGTGGATAGGTACACAAAATATGCTCATTTCATTCCTTTGAAGCATCCTTTTACAGCCCAAACTATAGCAAGAGCAGTTATGGACAATGTGGTGAAGTTGCATGGATTTCCCAAATCTATTGTTTCAGACAGAGATAGAGTATTCACCACTGCATTTTGGAAAGAATTATTTTCTCTGTTTGACACTAAATTGCTGAGAAGCACAGCTTATCACCCCCAAACTGATGGACAATCTGAGCGAGTCAATCAATGTTTGGAAATGTACCTCAGATGTGCAGTTCATGAAACTCCAAAGTGTTGGAAGGCCTGGTTGTCTTTGGCTAAAATCTGGTACAATTCTTGTTACCACACAGCTCTTGGGTGTTCCCCATTTAAGGCTCTTTATGGGTATGAAGTTTATTCCGGGATGGCACTTCCTATGGACAATATGGCTCAGTCTGAGGTAGTGGACCTCATTAAGGAAATGGATAACCAACTCCTACTTCTTAAGGGTAACCTTGCAAAGGCTCAAAACCACATGAAACTCCTGGCTGATCGTCAGCATGTGGAAAGAAGCTTTCAGGTGGGCGAGTAGGTGCTGTTGAAGCTTCAACCTTATGCTCAAACATCAAATGTCAACAGACCTTTCCCTAAATTAGCTTTCAAGTACTTCGGTCCATTTGAAGTCCTGGAGCGCATTGGGCAGGTAGCTTACAAGCTCAAGTTGCCCGAAGGCAGTCTCATTCATCCTGTCTTTCATGTTTCCTAGCTCAAACCATTCATTCCCAACTATACACCAGTCTATTCTGATTTGAAAACTATAGTGGATCTCAGCATTTAGGATCTGCAACCTGAACTGATTCTGGAACGACATCTAGTACTAAAAGGCAACAAAGCTATTCCACATGTACTGGTGAAGTGGAGCAATCTGCCTCAGGCGTTAGCAGCATGGGAAGATTGGAATGTGCTTCTGACAAAGTTCCCATTGGTGGTTACTTGTGGGCAAGCAACATCTTCGGAAGGGGGAGGTGTCGCGCCTAGCAATGCCAACGCATCACAGGAGTGAAGACGGGAAGCACCGGGTGCGCCTTCGCTGTACCAGGAGTAGTGTGTGTAGCGTTGTGTGTGTGGCGGGCGTCGCTTGTGGGCCCAGCCGGTCAGAGAGTGAGAGGGAATAGGTTTATTTTGCTATATTGCGTATGACAAGAGGACATCATCTTCATTCTCAAGTAATAGAACTCTGTGAACTCGTGAAGGAAGCTTCCTCAGCAATTTCCCATCCCCCCCTTTCCGATCCTCCTTGTCCACTCATGTCGCCGGTGATCGCCGGCGGCCAAGGGCCACGACACGCTCCCATCATTGCGGGCAGCGAAGCGGGTGGTGCTAGTGTGGCACGGGTAGTGGCAGAGCACGTGGAATGTGGAGGGCCGCATCCAGGGGAGCTCCAACATATCCGTGCTCACGGCCAAGGCGAGTATCAGGCCGAGACCTCCCGCCAGATGCTCCTCTCCGACTTCTTTGACGCCTGCTTCACCAGCCCGCTCGCGCGCTCCTGCCGCACCGCTGAGATCATCTGGGAAGGGCGTGACGACAACCTCATCCCGTACTCCGACCTCCGCGAGATCGATTTGATTTTTGCATACCGATACCGTGTAATCTGTTTAATGCTGGCAGGGTGTTTGTGGGAATGCTTGCCCAAATTCAGTTCTGCTAACTTGCTGATTCCTAATCAGGTGCTTGTGGAAATGCCTGAGTGTGATGAGCAGCTGGTGATTCTAATTTCCAGGGACTGTTGAAGAATGAAGGGAAGGAGAGATACGGGGTATTTTACAAGCAGTGGTAGAAGAGTGCGTCCAACTTCAGCATTGACGGGCATTGCCCAGTGCTGTGAGCTCTGGGACCGTGCACAGAGCTGCTGGGAGAGGATTCTACGAGGGCAAGTCAGTACTTGTTGTCATATGTAGTAGATGGCACCGAGTTTCAGATGGATTTGTACTGCTATTTGGGTTCGGGGCAAGATAATCACTTCCTCCTCCATTTCTGTACTCTGGTTCTCGACATATCGATGTTCGTTTTCTAGGTCCCGCCCAAGCTCAGGACCTGAGGGATTCACTGGCTGAAGCAAAGTGGACATTGTTGTCAAGGTTAGTTCTTCTCTTTTATGGACCATATATCAGCCCTGGTGCATGGAGCTATCTGTTTATATGAATACCAAATTGACTGAAAGATGTACAACTGGGTCGAATGACCTTGGTTCCATGAGGCATCAAACAAGTTTATCAAAAGTATGTATCCATCAGTGGTGGGTTCATTACCTCATTGTGCACATGAAGAGTGCATTATTTTGCCCTTTGGCGGCAGGTTTCTTAATTTTCTTAATTGAACTGACCTTATTTCATTGCTTATAAAAAAATTGATTTATGGACAACGTGGAGTAGGATGACCCTTGCCATTGGCTGCACAAGGATGATTCATACCAGCCAGCCCAAATTTGTACATGCTTCAATTCCAATTAATTAGATTAAATTATACTTTATGCAATATCATAATATGAGGGGCTTTGCTACAGAATCCATTTGTTTGCTTAATTATTCTAGAAAGAAGCCACTGGTTTCTATTGGAATAATGGAAAGTCATGGCTTATTTAAGAATGGTGGGATATCAGGTTGCATCTATTACTGAAAGCTAGCTGTTTTTTACTGAATGAGGGGTAATTGTTGACTTTGTATTGAGTTGGGAAGAACAATTGTACTTGTATGCATGCGCGGAGCTGATGTTTTCCTATATGCAGCTTGGTCAACAGCACTACATGCAGACATATATTTCTTGTGGTTACAAATATCAAAGGTATAATATGAATTTTGGAATATAGCTACGCTGATAGCTTGTGATAGATATGTAGCTTAGCTCTCAAATGGAAATTTAGGTGCCTCGCCTTTGTTTACATTTCTGCTCATTGGGTCCTAGATTGGGCAAATTCATTGCATACAACTAAACTTATTTGAGTTGACGTGCATAGATTAATTCATATAGATAGTACCAATCTGCTAAGCATAATTTGCCCCTGTGCAAAGCTAGGGAGTGCTCATCTCTACTTCTCTATTTCTATCTGAGTGCAGCTTAATATGGGCTTTAGTTGATAAAATCATGATTTAGGAAACTGTCATTTTTCTGTCTGAAGAAAGTATCTGTTATCTCAAAAAAATTATGTTCATTCTTGGCTTCAGACATTCGGTTTACATTTGATCTAATTCGCTTATTTGACCCAACATGCTTGTCTGATAAAAAAAAGCAGCAACCTGCTCATTGTAATGTTTCTGAAAATGGCAAATTCTTTTTAGGTTGATTTCAGCATGGACATACATTTAATTTTTCTTTATTTTGATGCTCTTGAAGCTTAGTGTTTGAATATTTTACTCTGCACCTTCTGGCATGTAAACCCTTTAGGTATTCAATTTGAGACCAACTGTGAAGCTGGTGTTTTTCCATGCTGTGTGGTTGCAATTAGAGGCTCAGAGAAGTTGTACACGTCAGTATTACTTATCAATGGTACTATAGTAGATATTTGAGCAGTTCAAAATCCAAAATAGTATCTCATGTTAAATCTCCTAGCTGATTATGATGTGGATGCCTTATTTTCTCATAATGCAGGATGTAGTTGTGATGTTAAGAACATTTCTGTTGTTTTTTTGTTTTTTTTGCTGAGAGCCATAACCTATAGACAAGTGAGTCTTACTATATTTGTCAGCTATAAAATGTCACTTAAACCTCTATTGGTCCTGATGAATGTGATGGGCTGGGGATTTCTCCCTGGAACTCTAAAAGGAGGAGGTTGTCAGTTCTTTGAATAATGTTTTGACTTGTGTCTGTCACAGTAAAGATATACCACCTTCTCTCTAGTCAAGCAATGGTACTTTAACAGTGGTTTTCAATAACGGATGATATGATTTGTCTCATGAACAATCAATTGTTTCATGACGTCATTGACATAGGCATGTTAGAACATTATGTTAATAAATACAGTGATTTTATTGAGATTTTGATCAATTCTTTTTGTTCTCATTGGCTGAGTTGAAGACATGCCTGAGGTTTGGTGCGACTGCTTAAGACCTAATCATGAGGGGTTTTGCTTGATTTTTTGGATGGTTCTGAGTTCCTTCAAGCTTCCTTCTGTACAAATTATATGTGCATTAGGCATAGTATGTTCCATATATGCATAATGAAGAAATTATATTTGTGGCATCATCTCAATTGTGGGTTTTAGTGTTCATGGTTCATTCTTGGTTGATAATGCCATTAAAATTGATGCTCCTAATAGCTTAGAACATTATGTTGCTTCAAGATCACCTTATAACATTAAAATGACATTTATCTATAATTTGTTTTGCCCGTGCATTCCCGTAGCAACGCACGGGCACGATCCTATTGATATAAGAATGTCAAAAGCGAAATCCATTTCAAGGGACACAATGTCTATGTGAACACTTCTGTTTCTACATGGTAGGAAAAATAAGTAAAACCTCCCATGCTCATTGTCAGAATGCAAATTCCAGCATCACTTTTTGCAAAGCATAGTCTCAAGTTGCAAGCACAAGCCAATGGTGAATTTGGAGAATGCCATCAATGCCCAAGAACAATGTGATAGAGTTAATTACTAAAGAGTATTAGAATTTAAACTAGCACCCGTAGAAAGCAGTGAATCTTTAAGGGGTCTTTCTTGGCAATTTTAATCAGCTGGGGTCAGCCACAAACATCAGCAAAATTCAAGGTCTGGTATTGTAGGCTTGTAGCTCATGTCGATCCTTAATGCTGTCTCTTGTCTTTATTTGTTAATAAAATAGATGAAGTTTTTGGTACATTAGCAGCATAACACACTACATCTTATTGAAATTAAGCATTCAACATTAAACAAATCGAACAATTCTAAACCAAAACTGTGACAGATGGGCAACCCATATTTAGCAGCACAAATGAATTGTACTTTATGTGATATTAGAGAAAGCATAACCTATCACCTTTTAATGCTCTGCCAGGTTGTTTGAGAGAAATAGGAGCAATTGAGGAAAAATAGTGTGTGCACAATGAAATGATCTGTTGCCACAACCAAATCTTTTCTTCTAAGGAACTATTAATACCATATATTTCTATGCATTGACATAACCAAACCGAGTCTTTATTTGTGTTACTGGAACCAGGGTTCTCAATTTCATTTTAACCCTTATTATCACCGATATTCGTGAAATTTTGGCTGAAATTCGGGTTAAAAAGGTAGTCTTTCAATGAATACTACCGAAATTTCGGTGAACAGTGATTTCGGTCGCCACCGAAAAGACTGAAATTTCGCGAAATTCACGAAATTTCAGCCGGAATTTTTATCCCTGGAACATGCAAGCTTTTATTTTCAGTCATGGTCTTCTTATTAACTGGATGTTTAATGTAATGCTCATTGCATGTTATTAATGCGATTTACAGTAAACAGACAGGGTATAGATGCAGTTAAGATTTAAGAAGACCATGACTGAAACGGGCTCTCCACTGGACCTCTAGGTTCAACAGATAAATTGTATATGCCAGAAGATTCTCCAACAAAGGTACACGCAAACAGTTTTTGACCAAATACCATACACCTCTTGCGATCTCACAAGCTGCATGACCTGTCACAAAGATAATGGATTGCTGAACCTAAATGCATGGTTAAGACTGGTTTGTAATAAACAACATTGGACCATTTTCATGATCTCTCAGTTAATCAGGAACTTGATCGAGACGGACCAATTGGCCAAACGTAACATGAAAAATGTCATTGCCATTGTTCTCAACTTCTCATAGCAATCAGCGTTACCAGTAGGTTTTAGAATTAGAAATAATGATTTGCTGATTATTATTATCATCATCATCATCATTATTATTAGAACAATGAGTAGCTGATTACAATACTAGGTAGGAGCACAACAATGATCATAAAAGCAGCATACTTATAATAGAAAAGATTACATAGCATGTAAATACAAGGATATCAAGATCAAAGGGTGGATACCTTACAGAATAATACCACTGCATTGTCGCCCATCAGTTCATCATTGACAGATTAGATGCTAAAACAGGCAACACTGAAAAGCAACATAGTATCATGGTGAGCACTACGCCCGCATGATCAAAGAGCATAGAGCCAATCACCTGTGATCCCTCCGTAGGTAACACCCCCATGATCAGCGGGGAACCAGTGACAAGCAGGAGAAGGAAAGGGAAACACGCAGGCACCGTGAGCACACCAGTGTCCTGCAGCTTCTCCCCTGTAACCTGGCGTGGACAGTCCGGAGCAAGTGCAGTCACCACCCAGAGGCAGTCAGTTTCAGTGAACATGAGCATATGGATAGGATATGAAATTATGAATGCTTCATTTTAAACTTGAAACATTGAAATGCACTGACATTTATGTAGCGCACTATTAAATTTTCTAAAAGAAAATAATACAACTGAAAACATCTCCCACACAGTGCAAGCGCGATAGTGTGGACAGTTTCAGTTCACACGGACACCTAGGATATGTATCATGTATGGTTCAAGTTCAATTTGAAACTGGACGGATGCAAACACGCTCAGTTCACACGTAACATGAAAAATGTCATTGCCATTGTCCTCAACTTCTCATAGCAATCAGCGTTACCGATCGGCAGCAGGGGCCAGGGGCTCTCCTCCATATAATCCCCCTGAATCTCCCTCCGGTGATCACCAAAAGCTTCTCCAGTTCCCAAGCGCGCATTTGCAAACGCGAACAATTCCGTCCTCGATCGCCATTTCTGCCGCCCCCACAGAGCTAGAGCTTGACACCGTCCCAAGCTCCATGGCTGACGGCGAGCGCGCCGGCCCAGCGCAAATGACCGCGGTTGCCACGCGGGTCGCGGCCATCTGCGACATGATCCAGGAGCACCGCCGCGCCGGGACAACGATCAGCGCCGGCGAGCCGCCGTCATCTCCGCGATGATCGACGACGTCGCCACCACCGCCGCCGAGGGGAGGCCGAGGGCCTTCAGGCGGAAGCGCCGCATGGCCAGCGCCCACGGGTACAAGCAGGAAGGGCGCAGGCTCGTCCAGGGCGAGAGCGGCGTCGTCGTCGTGAGGGCGCGCCACCGCGCGCCGGGCCAGGCCGTCGCCGTGAAGTCCCTTCACCGCAGGAGCGGCGGGAGCCACGCCGGCGACGTCCTGCGTGAGGCCTGCTTCACGGCTGCCGGCGGCAGCCACCCCTCGTTCGCTGCATTCCGCACCGTCGCGCGCAGTCCAGAGCGTCAGGGCCGTCATGGGAGACCGCGGCGGCGACCGGCCGTTCTCGGAGCCGGAGGTGCGCCGCGTCATGCGGCAGCTGCTGGCCGGCGCTGAGGTGATGCACGGGCACGGCATCGTGCACCGGGACATCAAGCCCGAAAACATCCTCGTCGGCGGCGGCGACAGCGGCGCCGCCAGGATCTGCAACTACGGGGCGGTCAAGTCCCGAGAAGGACACGTGGCGATGGCGTACATGGCGCCGGAGGTGCTGGCGAAGAACGCCGACCACGACTCTCGTGGACGCGTGGTCGCTCGGCTGCGTCATGGCGGAGCTCCTCACCGGCAAGCCGCCGTTCGCGGGGAAGGATGAGACCCACCAGCTCTTCAAGATCTTCGACGTGCTCGGCGTGCCGTGCAAGAGGGTGTGGGAGGCCATGAAGCCCCAGGCCGGCCTACGACGACGAGGTGCAGGTGTGGCGGGCGCGGCAGCTGCGAGCGCGGCACCGCAACCGGCTGCGCGAGATGTTCAACGAGGAGATGCTGTCAACGGACGGATTCCAGGTGCTCAAAGGGCTCTTGACGTGTGACCCCGAGAAGCGGCTGACGGCGACTGCCGCACTCCGGTGCCCATGGTTCACCAAGGACGTCGACGGTGCTCCTGTCTCGGAGACGGAGCGGATCATGGTTACCAAGATTGCCGCCATGGCCAGCAAGTTCAGCTCACTGGCCATATCTTCCGTTGGATGCGCTCTAGGTTTATTAGGCCTAAGTCATTGGTCCAGTGATTGTCCTGTGAGCTGTGATGGAAGAATAGTGACGTTTTAGTACCAGTTTTTTTTAATGATTTTTTCCAAGTTTTTCTTTATCAATACTAGTACCTTGTAAATAAATATGCCTAATTTGTCAATGGTGTCGTATAAATGTGTGTTCCATTTAAATTAGATGGTTGTTCTGTCACAAAAACTTTAACACACCGATAGTTGCCACTTGAATGTTTTTTGGGCCCCAAATATTCGAATTTGAGCCCTCTCAGATTAGTTGCATCATCCTTAGCGCCACGTGATATCTTCTTACCGCAATCTTATTCCACGAAGCTGCTCCTATTCGTATGTCAAATCCACCCAAAGAGTAGACTCTGGTGGAAACGAAGGCACCAATATATCTATCTCAAGAGTGCTTTTCAACAACGTGAAGCATCATCTCTTTTGTTAAGATAAGATCAAGGAGGTCGCAATGGTCACGTGGGCCATACGTGGAGCAAGAGGAACCTAGCGCCCTATTTAGGCAGTGAGTAATTTTCCTTCTAAATTTTGGCACTCAAAGCATTGCGCCACCACTACTAGAGAAAATGCCATCACCGCCAGCTCCAAAACCACCTTCACTGCCTGTTTAGGATCCGTCATATGAAATTTGGCAGTGGTGGGGGTACCGGCAGTGATGCCGGTTTTGGAACCGGCGGTGAAGCCTTATTATAAAAAAAAAATCCCTACTATCGCCACTCCGCTCCACTACTGGATCCGGACGCCACTGGAGCTCAGAGTGTCACGGCGAGCTGGATCCGGCCGCCGCCGAGCCTGGAGCGCAACGGCGGCCACACCTCGGCCGCAGCCTCCTTGTGACTCAGAGAGAGAGGAGTTGTCGCCATGCCACTAGTTGAGGCTGTGCCTGCCGGCCGCCGAGCCCCGCCGTGCGCCGCTAGCCATGCCTGTGCCCGCGCCCGCCGGCCTTCGAGCATGCCGCACCTGCGCCCCTGGCCTCCGAGCATGTCGCGCCCGCTCCTCACCCCGCTGCCGCTCCTCACTACAACTGGCGAGTGAGGGGCACGCGGAGGGGGAAAGGGAGGGGTGGCAGAGATCTGGCCGGGGGAGAGGAGAGGAAGGGAAGGGTTGAGATCTGCCAAGGAAGGGAGGAGAGGGAGGAGAGGGAGGGGGATCCGGCCGACCGGGGAAAGGAGGAGAGGGAGCGCTGGAGAAGTGGGGAGAGAGGGACGGTGCTGGAGAAGAAGTGGGCGGAGAGAGAGGAGGGTGTGCGGGTGGGGGGAGGGGTCGCGGAAGGAGGGGGGGAGGGGGCGGATGCGAGTTCCTGGTAAATTGGATTTCATAAAAATTTCTGGTCCGAGGGAGACATCACCGCCAGTTTGTAATACGAGCCAGCGGTCACCGCCGGCTCGTATTACGAGCCAACGGTGATGTTAAAAATCATCACCGCCGGTTTCATTTTTACCGCCGGATTATGTAAAAAACTAGCGGTGATGAGTTATTACCGCCGGATTGCTGAAAATCGGAGGTGATGGGGTGGCTGGGATGACTCTTTCTCTAGTAGTGTTAAAGATTTTGGTTTTCCGTCTATGAAATTTTACATAATTTCATTTATTTGCGAAAACATTGGTATCAATTTCCAAATACGAATTTAGAAAAAGAAAACTCCAAATAATCTGACCCAAAATATTGGGTAAACCTAAGTGCCCAACCCAACCCTTCATGAGTCCTCCCTACATGCATCCAACTTTACAAACACCCCATGTTTTAAAATAGGGAAGATGGAAGTACACCGACTGTGCAAAATGCACAAAATCTTACCAGGTAATAAACCTTTCCTGTAAATTTCTCCTCTACGATGAATAACGGCTTATGTTTTGCGTATCCCTGGGCAAGTGATTCTCTCTTGCAACCTTCAAACATTGCAGAAAATGTACAAGCCATTGGGCTCTAACAAGTTGATAAAGTCTGAGGAAGTCCTTTCATGCCAGCTTTCAATCTGATTTCCTAATGTCCGCCTGTAACGTGGTTTTCCTACATATCATACTTATACTTCCGATTACTCTCACCTCCCAACTCTTCTATTATTTGTTGTGCCTCACCAAGCAACTCCTGCAACTCCGTTGTCTGCTGCGTGAAGTCTACTGTTTTGATGAGTACCCTCAGGCACCTCGAGTAGTCCTGCTTGACAACCTTTGTCACAAACCTCCGCGTATCAGGCTGCAAGGTCAGAAAATGTCCTATTAGAGCGATTATCTCATTATATGATACTCGCGCTGGCAGAAGGAAGGGAGGTGCCCTTCCTCACGCTTCTTTTGAGCAACGGGTAGAGAACTAGAGATGACAATTGAGGATCATGGCAATTGAAAACTGGCTGGTTATGAAAAACCATTTGTAACCGCTAGGATTTGGGGCCTGGTCAGATCAATACCGTGGTAAGACAAGAATTTGAAAATAGGGTCCTTGTCACTGAACCGTGGACTGTGTGATGATGAGACCAAATGATCCCATTCTCTTGTATTTGTTAGATATCAATGTAACAGTTGTAACCAGGTTAGATTGGAGCCGATTCATCTAGATCTTCTGTTGTATATAAGTTGTAGAGTTGTTGTAACAAACTAACTGAATATCTCCTAGATGAATCGGCCCCAACAACCACCTGAGATTGCAAACTTGTAAACCACGCAGGGGTGTTTCCCTGCCTATAAAAACAAAGGTACGTAGCTTCTACGGAGGTGAGAACGCTTCCCTAATTTCCCTGGTTGCTTACATGGTAATCAAAGCCACCTCCCACAAATACATCTAGCCATCATCCACCAAAAATCCATACGCAATGGCGAGCTCCTCATTCGCTGCTGCTACGCCACTGCTAGGCCAAACTATCACCGAGAAGCTCTCCAAGACGAACTTTCCATTATGGAAAGCACAAGTCATGCCCATGCTGCGAGGAGCACAGCTGCAGGGCTATCTTGACGGCACCAACGTCGCCCCCCCTGCTGAGATCGACGGCAAGGTTGGAGAAAAGGCGACAAAGATGCCCACCCGGAGTACATCACCCGGTGCACTCTCTGGAGCAGCAAGTGCTAGGTTCCTGATGACATCTTTGTCACGGGACGTCGTGGCACAGGTCGCCACGCTAGAGACCCCTCATGTGGTATACACTGCATTGGAGCAGATGTATGCATCTGCCTCACGCGCACGGGCGGTCAACACCAGGATTGCCCTTGCCACGACTCAGAAAGGTAACATGTCAATTACTATGTATGTTGGCAAGATGAGATCGCTTGCAGATGACATGGCTGCCGCTGGAAAGCCCATTGGAGACGAAGAATTGGTCTCCTACATCCTGGCCGGCCTTGACATCGAATACAACCCCTTGGTATTGGCCATTGTTGCACGAGTCGAGCCAATCACCGTGGGGGAGCTATTCTCTCAGCTTTGATTTATAGGATGGATCTGCTGCATGGTGGATCACAGGGATCTGCCAACTCTACCAAGCGAGGCCGTGGTGGTGGAAACTACCATGGATGTGGAGGAGGCCGTGGCCGCAACACATCATCAGGTGCGTTAGGAGGATGCGGAATTGGAGGTCGCGGAAGCTCCAACACTGACAAACCCTAGTGCCAGGTCTATGACAAATATGGGTATACTGCTATTGAATGCTGGTACAGGTTCGATGAGGATTATGTGCCAAATCAGAAGAGCGCATCTGCAGCTACACATGGCTATGGCATGGACACAAACTGGTACATTGATACTGGAGCAACAGATCACATCACAGGAGAGCTGGAGAAGCTTATTGTGAGAGACAAGTACAAGGGGAAGGATCAGATCCACACCGCAAGCGATGTAGGTATGAATATTAGTCATATTGGTCATGCTATTATTAAAACCCCTAGTCGTAATTTGCATCTTAATCATGTTCTTCATGTTCCTGCTGCTGACAAAAACTTAGTGTCTTAGTTTCTGTTCATCGCCTTGCATCTGATAACCATGCTTTCCTCGAGTTTCACCCAAATTACTTTGTTGTTAAGGATCAAGCAACGAAGAGGATTCTACTAGAAGGCAGATGTAGAAACGGCCTCTACCCCATGCCATCGGCCACCTCAAGGAGAGAAGCTTTTGGTGCCTTGAAGCCCTCTCCGGAAAGGTGTCATAGTCGCCTAGGCCATCCATCATTTCAGATTGAGTCATTAGCAGCAATAATCTTTCTTGTTTAGTAGAGTCCAATAAAAACTCTGTCTGTGATGCATGTCAACAGGCCAAGAGCCACAACTTTCTTATTCAGTTCCCACTAGTGCTTCATCTAAGACACTAGAACTTATTTTTTTCAGATGTATGGGGTCCTACCTTTGATTCAGTAGGCAGAAATAAATACTATGTTAGTTTCATTGATGATTATAGTAAATTTACTTGGATCTACTTGCTTCGCTTCAAATCTGAAGTCTTCTAAAAATTTCATGATTTCCAATACATGGTTGAACGTCTCTTCAATAGTAAGATCATTGCTATGCAGACAGATTAGGGAGGCGAGTATCAGAAGCTTAGCTCATTTTTTACTAAAATTGGTGTTACTCATCTTGTATCCTGTCCACTTGCTCACCAACAGAATGGAGCAGTTGAGTGCAAACATAGATATATTGTTGAAGTCGGGCTATCTTTACTTGCTCATGCATCTATGCCTCTCAAATTCTGGGATGAAGCTTTTGCCACTGCAGCCTACCTAATAAATCGTACGCCCTCAAAGATTCTGGATTTTCCCACACCTTTTGAATATCTCTTTCACAAGAAACCAGATTACTCCTTTCTAAAAGTCTTTGGGTGTGCATATTGGCCTAATCTTAGACCATATAATTCTCATAAACTCGCTTTCCATTCCAAACGTTGTGTTTTTCTGGGTTATAGCTCTTCTCATATAGGCTACAAATGTCTGGACATGGCCATGGGGCGAGTCTACATCTAAGATGTCATATTTGATGAATCTGTCTTTCCCTTCCAAGAGCTACACGCAAACGCTGGAGCATGCCTAAGAGCATAAATTAATCTCCTTCCTGATCTTTTTCCTTCAGCTTCGCACATGGATCATAGGGGGGATAATAATACAGTTGATCACATGTTGACTAGTGTTCAAAATTTTGCATCTAATGATCCTTTTGCGGAAGAAAACAATGATTGTATGCAAGAGATACAAGAAGGCGGGAATAGCACGGGTCACCAGGATGATTTGCCTGCAGGCGGATCAGACTCAGGAACGGTGCCTCCCACGCGCGTGTCAGGCGGATTTGGCCTGGACTCCAAGCCGCGCCTCTCCCACGACGACACGTTGTCTCCTGTCAGCGGTAGTGCGCGGGAGGCCGATGGGGGCGGCCAGACATCCAACACGTGCTCGCCCGCCGTTCGTCGCTCATGCACCGATGGAGATCCTGTCCCCAGCCAGGTCTCAGGTGCTGGATTGTCTGTGGCTCAAACATCTACAGATGCAGCACCGCATGCTGATGGAGTCCCTGCACAAACAATGTCACCATCAACAGTGATAGAGCAAAATCACCCGCGCACAAGGCTGCAAGCTGGAACAAGGAAGGCAAAATAGTATACAGATGGTACTGTGAGGTATGGATATGATTGCTTAGCTGCTAATGGTGAGCCCCAAGATTTTACTAATAGTAGTTGGAAGTTAGCTATGAATGAAGAATATAGTGCTTTGCAAACTAATAAAACATGGCACTAAGTTCCAGCAATAAAGGGTAGAAATCTCATAGACCGTAAATGGGTGTATAAGATCAAAAGGAAATCCGATGGGAGTATAGACATATATAAATCATGTTTGGTAGAAAAAGGTTTCAAACAAAGATATGAGATAGATTATGAAGATATTTTCAGAACTATTGTCAAGGCAGCCACTATTAGAGTTGTTCTATCTATAGCAGTATCCAGAGGATGGTGTCTCAGGCAGCTAGATGTAAAGAATGCATTTTTGCATGGTGTTCTTGAGGAGGATGTCTATATGAGACATCCACCAGGGTATGAAGATAAGGACTTAGCCTCATATGTTTGCAAGTTAGATAAAGCAATATATGGCTTGAAACAAGCCCCCAGAGCATGGTATTCAAGGTTGAGTGAAAAACTATAGCAACTTGGATTCAATCCTTCTAAGGCTGACACTTCATTGTTCTTCTTTAATAAGGGTGGTATTACCATATTTTTGTTGATTTATGTTGATGACATAATTGTAGCTAGCTCTTCTCAGAATGCAGTAACAACACTATTGAAGGATCTCAAGTCTGACTTTGCTCTAAAGGACTTGGGAACTCTCCACTACTTCCTTGGGATAGAAGTAAAACAGGCATGCAATGGTATTCACTTGTCACAAAGCAAATATGCATCTGATATTATTAAGCGTGCTGGAATGTCACATTGTAAGCCTGTCTATAAACCACTGTCCACTTCTGAGAAACTGACCCTTGAAGAAGGAGAACAACTCATCCCTGAAGATGCAACACGTTATAGGAGTATTGTTGGTGCATTACAATATGTGACCTTAACTCGTCCAGATACCGCCTTTGCAGTAAACAAGGTTTGCCAGTTTTTACATTCTCCCACAATAACTCACTGATCTGCGGTAAAGAGAATACTGAGATATCTGAAATTTACAACTGATGTTGGAATAAAAATAAGGAAATCCTCCTCTATGCTTGTAAGTGCTTTCTCTGATGCAAACTGGGCACATGATGTTGATGACAGGAGATCGACTGAAGGGTTTGCTGTGTATCTTGAAGACAACCTAGTATCATGGAGTGCAAGGAAGCAAGCCACAGTGTCTAGGTCCAGTACAGAGGCTGAGTACAAGGTATTAGCAAATGCAATGGTAGAAGTGATGTGGATTCAAAATTTTCTCAAAGAGTTAGGTTTCTCCTTTCCTCCAGTAGCAAGGCTCTGGTGTGGTAACATTGGAGCTACCTACTTGACAGCAAACCCTATCTTCCATGCTCGCACAAAGCATATTGAGGTCGACTTCCACTTTGTGAGGGAACGTGTTGCTCAGAAATTACTGGAGGTTCGAATCATCTCCACTCATGATCAAGTTGTTGACGGGTTTACCAAGGCTCTCACAAATAAGAAGCTAGAACAGTTTAGATACAATCTTAACTTAGGAAAGTTATGGTTGAGGGGGGCTGTTAGATATCAATGTAACAGTTATAATCGGGTTAGATTGGAGCTGATTCATCTAGATCTTCTGTTGTAGATAAGTTGTAGAGTTGTTGTAACAAACTAGCTGAATATCTTAGATGAATCGGCCTCAACAACCACCTGAGATTGCAAACTTGTAAACCACACGGGGGTGTTTCCCTGCCTATATAAACAAAGGTACGCGGACTCTATGGAGGTGAGAACGCTTCCCTAATTTCCGTGGTTGCTTACAGTTATAATCGGGTTAGATTGGAGCTGATTCATCTAGATCTTCTGTTGTAGATAAGTTGTAGAGTTGTTGTAACAAACTAGCTGAATATCTTAGATGAATCGGCCTCAACAACCACCTGAGATTGCAAACTTGTAAACCACACGGGGGTGTTTCCCTGCCTATATAAACAAAGGTACGCGGACTCTATGGAGGTGAGAACGCTTCCCTAATTTCCGTGGTTGCTTACAGTATTCCTATTCCATGAATATTGGCTCCATCCTATTGATGCATCAAATTTTATTGCGCCATCAGAATAGCTAAAATTCAATTTGACATATTCCTTCTATATAATACCATAAATACTGGATGATGCTTATTCACTAACCAGCAAGCAAATTGGAATAATCTGTACCATCCAGTATACACGTACATGCATAAGAGACCAGAAACAATCTGTGTTGGCACACGGAAATTACGGTGCTAGCGGGAAGGATTGGCACCTGCCTGCACAAAGGTGCTAGGAGCTGGCCTGCACGCACCCGCCAGTAGATCCATCTGTGCGGTGGGAACAAATATGCATTTGTGCTGGCAGAAGGTTGCTAGCAGTTGCCAAACCCGCCAGCATAAATCCTTTTTTTACCGCCAGCACAAATCTTTTCTAGCATAGTGAACAGCAATATCAGAGTTACCAGAGGAGAAGTACACACGAATCTTTTGTGACATAAGGAAAATGAAGCAATTAGTAGGAAGCATCAAATTTGTGATGGCTACGTACTATATCCTCCTTGAAGACACATTAAGGGGAAAAATAATGCATATTAATAAACAATTGGATGTTGGGAATCATCTAAGAAGAAAGGGGGAAAATACACTTTAATGCGCTTATTACAATTAGTCCAAGCTCAACATAGCAAATGAAGACACAACTTAGGCCCCCAATGACGAAGATAACAACTACTCTGCCGCAAAACCAACTAGCACCCAGTAGCAAGCCAATCAACATATACGAATTCAAACATCACATGTAAAGCCGACTCATGAAGCAGCAGGTCCTGTACTAGGAAACTTATGTAACCTAATGCATTGGCAGCGCTCCTGCCTCCTTTCCAAAAAAAAAACAAAAAAAAGCAAATAAACAGTGTACCATCGAGAACTGTGAGAGGAAGAAGTATAGGGAAGTATCAACGATCATATTCTATACCCACAACAATGTTAGCTGACGAATTAATATATACTTATAGCTGTATAAAGCAGTAACACTACTGACTTTAATCAGTTGTGTTTAGCCACCAACTTCAGCAACATTCAGGATCAGGTAGTAGTGTAGCTCCTTGCGATCTTCAAATTCAATGCCCTCTCTTCTTGTCATTGTCTGGTAAATAGAAAAGACTAAGTTTTGGTTAGATCACAGCAGCATATATATAATAGTTCTTTGGCATCAACATTAAGCACACAATATGAAACAAATTTGGAAAATGTGAATCATATTATGCTTGTGTTCCACCTATATTTAGCTATACATACAAGTCGTGTACATATCACAACTCAACTTCTTAACATTACAAAGGTAGCTTTCTAAATAATTTACAGAACTTGGGGGGCAAGAAGTAAGAACATGGACCTGTGATACCAGAGTTAAAGCCATATCTTTTACAAGAAAAAAATGTTATGAAACTATTGCCAACTTTATCGACTAATTTCTCAAGTTCATCTACTAATTTTCATGGTTTTATACTTGTAGTAAGTTGAGGTTGAGAGAAATAAGAGAAAAGGGTAAATATCTGTGAACAAAATATGCTCTGACAACCACTTCTACCAAATACAATGATATGCTGGCATAGCACCACCACAGACAAACAGGCAACTAGATATGGGCTGAAGTTGGGACTGTTTACTAAAAAAGCATCAGTTAAGTTAATATACATTGTATGTAAAACACGGGATACAACGACAGCAAAGGCATATGGCTGTGCATGAACACAAATGACCCAATGGCCAGCCACCTTTCCCTTTTCAAATTTGGGGTTTCCCATCAGGTTCAATGGAGGTATTCTCTATGACAGCTAATTTTAAACAGTGGTATTTGCTCACAGTTTTGAGCCTGCAGCAAACAGCTATGCTGTAGTAGCTGCCAGTCACAAAGATCATGGCAGTTGCAAGCTAAATAGTAAATTTTATTTGCCTCCTAGTGGACATGAATGATGAGAAAGTTAAACAGCAAGGTTACCAGAGAAAAAAGATTATATGCTACATAAACACAAGTACAGGCGAAGTGAAGGATGAAGACCTCAAACATTGCTCTCAGCTACCGCTGCATCACCCAGCTTCATCCTCCAAAGCTTCAACCCCATAAGGGGGAAGATGATAAAGCAAGAAATCGCCGCGGAACCCACTTGCCCCACAACAATGAGCATTGCACCGATCCTATGATCTGTCCGAGATCCTTTAGCAGGTGACAGCCCTGCCACCACCATACAACCAATGCCGCTGAGCAGGATGAAGGCAAGAGCGGCAAGAATCGCCTGCACAACAGCTTCACGCAGGATACTCCCCATTGGTGGTCTTGGAGACTGTTGAGGACAAAAAGAGTTTTAGTAAACACGAGAACATATATTGCAGATTCTAATAGCCTATCTATATATCCAGCATAATCCTTTAGTATTATATTCTAGTCAAGATAAACAAATTAGATCCTCAATCTTTCAGACTAACAATCTTTCAGTGTGAAATGAAGGGCACCTCTCTTCAATAAAACTGAGGATCTGGACAACTTATTCAGACAAAAAATGGGTTTTACCTGTGGATGAATGGAATCACAGAAACTAATTAGAAGAGAAGCTCGAACACATATACTATAACTAATTTGAAAGAGATCAAGAAATATATAAGTGACTGACTACTATAAGAAATTATTTTGTTCTGAAGGAAGTCGGGGGATTCTTCTGGATGATGAGATCTTTCAGCAAGCTTTAGCATTATGCAGCAGATCCTAATAAGGCCGCCACTGCTGCTGAATGTTTCTTACAAAGGGGACTCAACGTTGGTTTTACAACGCCACAACCAATCAACAGTTCAGCAAAAAAAAAAAATTTAGAACTCGGAAATTACAAGTGTGCGGGGGGACTGGAAACAAAAACAACACTGCTCTCATCTCTCAAATAACACCCTTTTTCCTGAGGAATCTATCTTACTATCTAGATTCTAGCACAATAATCCGCCCTAAACTTATTTCTTCTAGCAATCTAGCGGAGCGGACATACCTGCATGTGCCTGACAATGCTGATGGTGAGGTCCTCCCTGAGACCCGCGTCGCACATGGCGGCGCGCACGACCAGCACCGGGGCGACGGAAGCTAGCATCCCGGCGACGACCAAGGCTTTGATGCAGGTCGCGGCCAGCACGTGCAACACCGGGCAGGGATCGCCGTCTTTGCAGGCCGCGAATGTCACGGCGACCGCGCCCGCGGCAGCGAATCCGACGGACAGGCTGGCCAGGCACAGCAGCACGAGCGCCTTCGCCACGACGAGGTCGGCGCGCCGGGACGCCGGCTGCGCGTCCGCTGCTGCAGCAGCAGCGATGGCGACGACGGCGACGGCGGCGTCTGCCATGGGATCGCGTGGAGCGTGAAACCCAAAGCTTTCTGGAAGCTTCGAGAGGTGGAGGGGGAGTGCTTGGGGCTTTGGTGGCGGTGGAGCCGTGTGAAAGGGAATGGGATTAGCGACGAACACGACGACGAGCGGAGGATTAGGCGAAGTGTTTGGATTCCGGCCAAAGTCAAAGGGGCAAAACGTCAACCTATGGTTTGCACGGAGCAGAAGAGCACAACGGGCACTCTGGATTCTCCTTTAATTTCACGGCAATTAATGCACAGGATACTACTACACATGGAAAATAGTTATGGAAGATGTCCCCATGGATTTGTCCATAATTAATATTTATGGTTTTAGCACTTTAATGATATGTCCATAACATGGTTGATGGGGTTTAGGCTTCCGGGATTTATAGGGTTGACAGTGCGAGGAAGGTCGGGTGAAGGTGGAGAACTGGAGATGGTTGGTGGCAGGGGCGGATATATGTCTACAAGGGCACGTGTCCTCACTCAAATATTTTTGGCTCTAGCTAGTGATTATCAAACATTCACCATGCGTAACCTTTCAAATTTTAGTTGTTTTCAAGGTGTGCCCCCCTCCCAGTCAAAATTCTGCCTAGCTAGGTCCGCCCTTGATTGGGCATGGCCATGGGGCACTAGCGGCTAACACAGTGTGTCACGAGCCAACCGGTAACTGAGTCAACTGGAGTGAATGAAGAGCTGGGCCGAGGAAGGAGGATAAAGAAGCCCGTCAGGAAGTTGGACCTGTGAACTAACGTAATGCTGGGCTGAGCCCATGTACTAGCCAGTATGTAATGTGAGGATGAGGGGGAGAGAAGAACAAGAGGTATCAGATAACTAAACCCTGAACCTTTCTCCCTGAAAACCCTCTCGCGAGAATCCTTCCTTGGGATTCCATCGAGTTCTACCCCAAATCCTTCCCTCGATCTCTGATTTCCGTTCTATTGGAGTTCGAGCGTGACATTTGGTATCAGGTTAGGTCGAATCCTCGGGTCCTTGGTTCTGATTTTGCGGTGTTGGTGGCGTGTGGTGGCGGCGATTTCTTCGATCTGGCGAACAGGCAAAAGGCTCCCACTCTGACGACACGGATGGCGGGGGTGGAGGCGGAGATCAAAGACATCAGCAAGAAGCTGGACATCATCCTCGACATGATTGACGGCATCAACAAGTGGCGCCCCACGGTCGACACCGCCGTGGACGAACTGTCCAGGGTCGTCGGGAAGCTCACATCGCGCGTGGAGGCGTTGGAGCAACCAACTGCTCAAATCCAACCTCCGAAGGTCCCGATGCGCGAGGAAGAGGGACGGGCCAGCGGCCACCGCATCGAATCCAGTTACCAGGGGTCTGCTGATAGGGCCCTTGTCCCTAAGCATCCCCTGGTCAAGGGTGAGCAATCGTATCCCCTATCCAGAAACTTCGTTGAGTTTGGTGATTCCATTGGCAAGCCTTATACTCCACATCATACTGGGTCATCAAGCTATAATTTCAGGATGCCTAAAACTGCTTTTCCTAGTTTTGATGGTGATAACCCAAAATGGTGGAAAGATAGATGTGAAAAATATTTTGATATGTATCACATTCCTTATCATGCTTGGGTTGGGTTTGCTTCTATGCATTTTGTGAAAGGGGTTGCTTATTGGTTCCAAACTTATGAGGCTATGCATAGGATTGAAACTTGGCCTGAATTAGTAGTGGCTGTGTTTGACAAGTTTGGCAGAGACCAATACCAAAAACTGATGGATGAATTGCTTCATATTAGACAACTTAGTACTGTGGAAGCATATCATATTAAGTTTGATGAGTTGCAGCATAGGGTGTTAGTACATAATGGTAATTTAGATGACACATTTTTTGTCACTAGATTCATGCAAGGGTTAAAAGAGGAAATCAGTTCTGTTATCAAATTGCATAAACCAAAAAATGTTGATACTGCTTTAGCACTGGCTATCACACAGGAGGAAATCATGACAGCTCGAGATATGTACAAGAAGAAGTCATATTACAAGCAGGAAGCTAAAGAACCTTACAAGAGGGACTTCAAGTTGCTAGATACAGCCAAGGGCTTATTGGGGGAAGCTCCAAGTGAATCTGGAACTACTGAAACCAAAACATCACTGAAGAAACCAGAAAGGAAATTTGATTCCTTGAAGGCCATGTTGAGAGCAAAAGGGCTTTGTTTCAAGTACAGAGAAAAATTTGGACCAAATCATAAGTGTCCAGACAATGTCTCACTTCACATTGTGGAAGAAATGTGGGAAGCCTTACAGCTGGACCAGGAAGGACAAGAAACACTCACCTCTGACAATTCTTCTGATTCTGATGAGATTTTGATGAATTTATCTAAGGTAGCTCAAGAGGGGACAACACACAAGAAAACCATGAGGTTGATGGGCACTATACATAATCAAAAGGTCCTCATATTAATTGATTCAAGCAGTTCTAACACCTTTATCAGCAAGAAAATGGTACAATATTTGGGATGCCCAATGCAGGCAATCACTACAGCTCAAGTGGTCATAGCAGATGGAACCAAATTGACAACTAATATGGTAATTAAAAATCTGGAATGGTACACTCAGGGTTACACTTTCACCACTGATATGAGAGTATTGGACATCAACTGTTATGATATAATATTGGGAGTGGATTGGTTAGCTGAGTTCAGTCCTATGTGGGTCCATTGGAAAAAGAAGCTAATGAAGTTCACTCATAACAAGCAAAGAGTTACTCTTAGGGGCCTCAGAGATAAGATCAAGCAATGCTCCATGATTTCTGCCAAGAACCTTCAGCACATTATCAAAAAGAAAGAGCTAGCTCAGCTGGTGCAATTGTGCAGGGTGGTGGACCAACAAACTGACCCAGCAATCCCTGTGGAAGTTCAACAGCTCATCCAGGAAAATGCAACTATATTCCAAGAACCACAAACATTACCACCAACCAGACCAATAGATCACACT
Source organism: Setaria italica (assembly GCF_000263155.2). Classification (NCBI taxonomy): domain Eukaryota; kingdom Viridiplantae; phylum Streptophyta; class Magnoliopsida; order Poales; family Poaceae; genus Setaria; species Setaria italica. The sequence continues at coordinate 26,427,184 of NC_028455.1, read as the reverse complement.
ATACCATTACTGCCTGGATCCCAACCAGTGAATCTGAAGCCATATAGATATTCCCCTCAATTGAAAGATGAGATGGAAGTCCAAATCAAATACATGCTGAGAAGAGGCATCATCCAACACAGTAAAAGTCCATTCTCCTCTCTAGTGTTACTGGTTAAGAAGAAGGATGGTACCTGGAGATTCTGTGTGGATTATTGAAGATTAAATGCCATAACTGTGAAGAACAAATATCCAATGCCTGTGGTAGATGAGTTACTAGATGAACTGAGTGGCTCAAAGTGGTTTTCTAAGTTGGATCTCAGATCTGGTTATCACTAAATTAGATTGGCCCCCTCAGATATACACAAAACAGCATTTAAGACTCACAGTGGTCATTATGAGTTCAGGGTGATACCATTTGGCTTGACAAATGCCCCTGCCACATTTCAAGATACCATGAACAAAATGTATGCAGAGTATAATAGGAAATTTGTGCTGGTCTTTGTAGATGACATTTTGATTTATAGTCCTTCCTATGAGCAGCACTTGCAACACCTACAGTTGGTGTTTGATAAACTACGACAGCATGAGTTCTTTGTGAAGCCAAGCAAATGTTCCTTTGTGCAACAACAATTGGAGTACTTGGGGCATATCATAAGTTCAGAAGGGGTGGCCACAGATCCCTCCAAAATCCAAGTAATCCAAAACTGGCCAGTTCCCACAAACAGTAAATAGCTTAGAGGATTCCTTGGGTTAGCAGGGTATTACATAAAATTTATCAAAAATTATGGAGTGATCAGTAAAAGTTTAACTGAGCTATTGAAGAAAAATGTCTCCTATCAGTGGACAACCAAACTTAGGAAGCATTTGCAGCTATCAAAATTGCCCTCACATCTGCACCTGTCTTGAAATTGCCTGATTTCCAACAGGAGTTTGTTATTGAAACAGATGCTTCTGCTCAGGGAATTGGTGCAGTTCTCATGCAAGGATCCCACCCTCTGGCTTTTCTCAGTAAAGCATTGGGGCCCAAAAATCAAGGCTTATCTACATATGAAAAGGAGTGCTTGGCTGTCTTGTTGGCTGTTGCTAAATGGAGACAGTATTTACAACATGCTAAGTTTGTCATTAGAACAGACCAAAAGGCGCTGATTCATTTGGAAGAGCAACACCTCAACACACCAATGCAACAGAAGGCTTTTGTGAAGCTTTTGGGTCTTCAATTCCGAATTCAATACAAACAAGGGGCAGCCAACAAAGTAGTTGATGCTCTATCACGACTACCATCTTAGGATACTGACAAATATGACCAAGCACAACTCCTGGCTATATCAGTGGCAAAACCAACTTGGCTCTGTGTTGTGGTAGCGGGTTACTTGAAGGATGATCAGGCAAATAACCTGCTGTCTGAACTGGCTGTTCACCCTAATGCCATCCCTCATTATACATTGCAGGATGGAATCATCAAATACAAAGGGCGAATTCGGGTGGGTAATAACACTCAGGTACAACAATCCATTCTCATGGCTTTGCATAGTAGTGGTATTGGGGGGGCATTCTGGTATTACAGCTACTTATAACAGAATTAAGGCTCTATTATCTTGGCCAAATATGAAGAAACAAATTGAACAGTTCATACATCAATGTCAAGTGTGTCAACAGGCTAAAGTAGAACACACTAAATCGTCAGTTTGGACTTCATTGAGGGTTTACCCAAATCTCAAAACTATGATACCATCTTAGTTGTCATTGACAAGTTCTCAAAGTATGGGCATTTCATACCATTGTCTCACCCTTTTACTGCACAACACGTGGCACATCTATTCTTGTCAAATGTCTACAAGTTGCATGGCATGCCCTCTGTCATCATTTCAGATAGGGACAAGATTTTCACTAGTACATTTTGGCAAGAACTATTTTCCTCCAGTGATACCACATTGAATATGAGTTCTTCATATCATCCACAAACTGATGGTCAAACTGAAAGGCTCAATCAGTGTTTGGAAACTTATCTGAGGTGTTCTATTCATTCCTATCCTCACAAATGGCATCCGTGGTTACCATTAGCAGAATTTTGGTACAACACAACTTATCACTCTGCTTTGGGCAAAACTCCATTTTTTGTGTTGTATGGGCATGAACCACGCCAATTGGGAATCAGGACTATCACCATTTCTCCAGCTTCACATCTCGAAGAATGGTTGGCTCAGAGGACCTTGATGACACAACTAATACAACAACAGTTACAAAGAGCTCAACAACGTATGAAGCATCAAGCTGACAAGAACAGATCAGAAAGATCTTTTCAAGTTGGTGATTGGGTTTTTCTTAAACTGCAACCATATATTCAGATGTCTGTAGCTCACCGACCTAACCAGAAGCTATCCTACAAGTACTTTGGGCCCTATCTAATCACTGAAAAAATTGGAGAGGTGGCTTACAAGCTGCAGCTGCCGGCTGGAAGCAGGATTCATCCAGTGATCCATGTCTCCATGTTGAAGAAATCCATTCCACAAGACACTCAGGTCAGTATCGACATTCCTGCTGCTTGCTCTCCTGACAACATTACTGGTGTTCTTCCTGAAGCCTTCCTCGAGCGACGCCTAGTGCGTCAAGGAGACAAGACCACAGTGTGTGTTCTGGTAAAATGGAAGGGCCTATCAAAGGCTCTGGCCACCTGGGAAGATCTCTCAAGCATGCATGCAAACTTTTCGGATACACTGACTTGGGGACAAGTCCTTGCTTATGGAGGGGGGATGTCACGAGCCAACCGGTGATTGAGTCAACTGGAGTGAATGAAGAGCTGGGCCGAGGAAGGAGGACAAAGAAGCCCGTCAGGAAGTTGGACCTGTGAACTAACATAACGCTGGGCTGAGCCCATATACTAGCTAGTAAGTAATGTGAGGATGAGGGGGAGAGACTGAACCTTTCTCCCTGAAAACCCTCTCGCGAGAATCCTTCCTTGGGATTCCGTCGAGTTCTACCCCAAATCCTTCCCTCGATCTCTGATTTCCATTCTATTGGAGTTCGAGCGTGACACAGTGGAGGATGGTCGATTGGGATGGCTAGGCTTTGATAATTCGATGAAAACCTCAACTTAGGTACATTAGTGTGGTAGAGGAGACAACAGCATGGATGTGCAATAGCTTAGTTCCGGACACGGGAAGGGTCTTGATGCCTTCGGATTCAATCTCCCACGAGTTATCATCACAAAGGTATTCCTAGGCACACCCAATAGATTGCACAAAACATAGTTAGTTACTCGTTTAAGTACTTTGACCAATAACATGAATTATACCCATTGATTTATAATAAATCAATACCACTTTTGTTTTAAATAGAAGTGCTATAGCTTTTTTTTTCCCAAAATACATATTTAAAGATAGCTTGCAATGTTGTATCTATGTAAGTTAGAAAGAATTAAATACAACAATTTAAGTTTTGTCGCTTCTCGGTCAATTAGGTTACACTTATGCAAAATTGTGATAAATGTAGGTTGATGACTTCAGGACCCAAGTGAATCATAGAAACACTGAGGCCATGGTAAAAGTAGTTAACTTGTGGATTTCAGTATGATACCTTTTCTATTTCTTATTTTCTTTTCTATTTTCATTTTATCAATTCATGCTCACACACATTATTTTTTAGCCATTTCCGGATACTACGATGCCTTGCTGGATAGAGCTCTAGTTTTATGAATTTCTGGAGCTAGTCATCTCTAGCTCCCAAAACTTTTGGAGTTGAAGTTGTTGGCAAATTGAGTTGTTTGATTGAGCTTCTCGTTCTTATTTTGGACCATTGAGCTACCTCATTCTTATGTTGGACAAATAAATAAGCCGAGATTTAAACTACTTAAATTTTTCCTACAAACTTTAAATGTTGTATGGATCTCGATGTACCAAACATACTCTAATAAACAAAATATACAGGATGGTTTGGAGCTCTTTGTCATGTTGCTGGTTAAACTTTTAATTTTAACCAAACGACCTTATTGTTTTCTTAGTTCTTGGAAAACCATTAAGGGGTCAAATTTCCCTGACAGTTTGGGACAACTAGAAAAAGAGATGTGCTCGTTGCGACTGTTTTCAGCAACTGATAGAGGCGGCAACTGAGGATCATATGGTGAGGATAAGCTTGAAGCGTCCAGGATGGTAGCAATAAGGTGAGGTGGCGATATTGACGAGGGTAGGTGCATTAATGGAGTGATCGTTGATTGGCAATTACAATCAAGATTGGCACTAGATCAGCGAAACCCGTCACAAATTTGTTTTTATGGTTACCGGCCGGTCAACCAAACAGGATATTATTCTAGCCGTTCGGGACTTTTAATGGTAGTTAGAACAAGCTATCTAAACTAGTCCTGGCTTGTGTGATGAGATGGCGGTGTGATCATATCCTCTATTGTATTCGTAATCGTATACCATGGGTATTAGTTTCATTACTGCCTCGTTTGGAAACATATAATAATTCCCTCCGGTGTCCATATGCATTGGAAGGATTGAGGGAAAAAATAGTCCATTTTCCACTCCAATCCACATTTATTGGAAGAGAATAATTTTAACCAAATTACATAGAGGCATGGTACTTAATTACGGACTCGGAGTTGATAAAATTTATTTTGACATAATCCTTATAACACCCGAGATAAACTGGATGACGCTAATTCACCACCCAAGCAACTCAGAATAATTGTGCTGAGAATTATTCAAGAACTTGTCTGTGTACGGCTGCAAAGGCTGGAAACATTTCCTTTTTTTCTAAAAAACAACTCAGAATAATTTGTACCATCAAGTTATTTACCACACGCAAATCAAAGGTAGGATCAGAGCAATTCTAGTACGTACAATATGGACTAATCATATCCTACTAAAACTCGTACTAGTACATGCAGGGGAGCATTTTATACTAGCAGTAGATCCACAATGAATGACATAAGCAAAACGAAACAATTAGCAAGCATCAAATTTTTGATGACTACTATATGTCTATATCCTACTTCAAAACAAGGTAACGTGTAGGGAAAAATAATGGATGTTGAGAATTTAAGGGGAAAAATACACTTTAACGCTTACAATCAGTCCAAGCTCATTCAAACTAAGACAACATAGGGAATGAAGATTAAGCTCACAATGACAGAGAATAACAACTAATGCAACATAAGCTCACAATGACAGAGATAACAACGTAAGCTCACAATGACAGAGATAACAACTAACACAACGTAAGCTCACAATGACAGAGATAACAACTACTCTGCCGCAGAGCTAACTGGCAAATAAGGCAGTAGCAAGCCAGTCAACATAAAGAGGTGACATAAGAGGAAAGTCTGTATCGTTCAATGTGTATGAGAATGGGAGTAAAAGCCACAAAATGGCCTCTTAACATCATATCATTCCCTGGACACGATTTCCTGCATCATATATGTACAGCATACCAGCACTAGGAAACTCATGTAATCTATTCTTATACCTTTCATTGGCAGCACTCCTGATTCCTTTTCCAAAAAAGAAAAACAGTGTACCATCAAACTGAGATAGAAAGTAGTACAGGGAAGTATCGACTATCATTCTACCCCCACAACAGTGAACTTCATAGCTGAGGAATTAGGATCTAGTAGCTGTACAAAGCAGTAAGACTGACTTTAATCACTTGTGTTTAGCCACCAACTTCAGCAACATTCAGGGCTAGGTGGTGTAGCTCCTTGCGATCTTCAAATTCAATGTCATTTTTTCTTGTCATTGTCATCTGGTAATAAAATAGGTTAAGTTTTGGTTAGGTCAGCAGCATATAACAGTGCTTTGGCATCGACAGTAAGCACATGGCATGAAAGTAATTTTTTTTGGCCAAATTTGAATCAGATTGTGCTTGTGCGCTACTCATGTTTAGCTATACACGTATATATCACTCAACTCAACTTCTTAGCATACCACATGTAGTCTTAATAATTTACAGGAACTTGGGGATAAAAACATGAACCTATAATGCCAGAATTAACCACAAACCACATGCCATATCTTCTTACAAGAAACAGCATTATGAAAATACTGACAAGTTTATCTACCAATTTCTCAACTTCATCACTAATTTCTATTGTTTTATATTTGTAGTAAGTTGCTGCTGAGAGAAATCAAAAAGAAGGGTAAAAATCTGTGAACAATGAGACAATCTCCTACTGCTAACAAAGTATGTTCTGGCAACCACTTCTACAAAAATGCAATGATACACTGGCATTGCACCACCACTGACAAGTAGCAACTAGCTATGCTCTGAAGTTGAGGGCCTGTTTTACTGCAAAGTTTATTTATTAGACAAAAAAAATGCACCAATTAAGTTGATATACAATATACATAAAACAGTAGATACTGTGGCTGTGCAGGAACACCCAATGGCCACCGCGCCCTTTGCAAATTTGGGGCTTTCCATCAGGTTCGATGGAGATATTCTCTATGACAACTAATTTTTAAGCAGTGGTACTTGCTCAAAGTTTTCAGTCTTCAGCAAACAGCTATGCTGTAATAGCTGCCCAATCACAAACATCATGGGAATTGTAAGATAAATGGTCAATTCGTGTTCTAGTGGACATGAATGATCACAAAGTTAAACAGCAAAGTCACAACAGAAAAAAAAAAAGATTATAAACACAAGTACAGGTGAAGTAAAGAATGAAGACCTCAAACATTGCTGTCAGCTACGGCTGCACCGCCAAATTTCATCCTCCAAAGCTTCAGTGCCATAAGGGGGAAGACAATAAAGCAAGAAATCGCTGCAGAACCAACTTCCCCCACAACAGCAAGCATTGCACCAATCCTACCTGTCGGAGATCCCTTTGCAGGTGACAGCACCACCAGCACTAGACAACCAATGGCACTGAGCAGGAGGAAAGCAAGAGCCGCAAGAAATGCCCGCACAACAGCTTCATGCAGCATACTCCCAGCTGGCGCTCTGGGAGCCTGATGAGATAAAAAGAAAAGATTTAAGTGAATGTGAGCATATAGATTACAGATTCTAATAGCCTATCTTTTGAGCATAATCCTTTAGTTTTAGATTCTAGTCAAGAAAAATAAATTAGATCCTCAATCTGTCAGTCTGAAGAGATGATTAAGAGTGATGGCTTCAAAACAGAAATCCAGGGACTTCTGCAGCTGAGAATTTTAATTGGCAAGCTAGTGTCAGGCAATTCTCTTGTTGCTGGGGGCTTTTGTGAAGAAGTGAAGGGCATCTCTCTCCACTGAAATTGAGAATCTGGAGTTCTGGACAACTTATTCAGACAAAAAAGGGCTTTACCTGTGGAGCACAGATACTAAGTAGAAGAGAAGCTTGGACAATGGACACATATACTCTAACTAACTTGGATGAGATCAAGGAACATATAAGTGACTACTATAAGAAACTATTTGGTTCTGAAGAAAGTCAGGGAATTTTTCTGGATGATGAATCTGGCAGCAAGTTGGTTAAGTATATGAAGAAGACGATAATTGGCTGACTACTCCATTCACCGAGGATGAAATTGACATGGTGTAGAAAGGATGGAAACTAAAATGATGCCAGTTCTCAGTTGTGGAGGAATAACTTTAGTTTATGTAGAATGATTAGCATTAATGCAGATCCTAAGGCCACTGTTGATGAATGATTCTCGCAAAGTGAAATTCAAGTTGGTTTTACAACGCCTTTTGTGTAGGAAGAAGTGCAAGCATGGAGTACTCTCAAACAAATGACTGATGAGGTCCGAATCCAAGAGGATAAAGACATATGCTAGTGTGTGTTCAATAGTTGCAACCTCAATTAGTCCACAACCAATCAGCAGATCAGCTGCAAAAAATGGAACTGGGAATGTGCGTAAGTGTGTGGGGACTGGGGGCACGGAAACAACACTGTTCTCATCTCTCAAATAAGGTGGCTAGATCGAGCTCATATACTAATCCATTTCCTGAGGAATCCATCTAGCACAATAATCCACCCAAACCAGGAATTGTCGAAGGAAACTAAACTGGGAGCAGTATCTAGAACAATAATTCATCCAGCGGCGCGACATACCTGCAAGTGCCTGATGAGGCCGACGATGAGCTCCTCTCTGAAACCCGGGTCGCACACGGCGGCGCGCACGACCAGCAGCGGGGCGATGGGAGCGAGCAGCGCGGCGAGGACGATGGCTCTGATGGAGGTCGCCGCCAGCACGCGGTACACCGGGCAGGGCTCGTCGTAGTCGCAAGCCGCGATCGTCACGACAGCCGCGCCCCCGGCAGCGAATCCGACCGACAGGCCGGCCAGGCACAGGAGCCCGAGCGCCTTCGCCGCGGCGAGGTCGGGCCGCCAGGGCGCCGGCTGCGCGGCCGTCGCTGCGGCGGCGGCGGCGGCGGCGTCCGACATGGGGGCGCGGGGAGCGGAGCCCGGCCCGAAGCTTCTCGAAGCGGAGAGGCGGAGTGCTCGGGGCTTTGGCGGCGGTGGAGTCGTGTGAACGGGAATGGGATTAGCGACGAACAAAGACGAGCGGATTACGGGCCAAAATGGTGGGTAAAAGGGCAGGTGCCCGGATCTGTTTCAAGAGGCTTTTGATAGAGCCACCCAATGGTTTGCACACAACACAACGGGCATTCTCCTTCACGGCAGGGAAAGTGCTTATATGGAAGATTTGCCAATGGATTTATCCATAATAGCTACTTTGTGTTTTAACACTTTAATGATTGGTCCATGATATTGTTGATGGGTTTTAGGCTTTCGAGATTTAGAGGGCTAGCTGGGTAAGGAAAGGTCAGATGGAGGTGGAAAACAAGCTTTTTTTTTCCCTGTCAAGCCCTCCGGATACATATGGATTAGAGGGGATCATCCTCTATTCAATCAATGCCTAAATGGGACTTAGGACATATATGTTTCTCTTTCTCCATGGGTATATATGCTCCATGTAACATATCTAAAATCACTTCCAGTACCATCCATATTGAGCAATGCAAACAAGACAACTCTTCTGAACTAACACGTTACAAAATCCAGTAGTTTTTTGCCATGTGAAGACTTGTTCTGCTCCTCTAGAGATAGACAGACGATGGCGACGTTGCGTCGCTTCCTCCTAAAGGCATCATTTTGGACAGTCGGTAACATGTGTGTGTTCATAATGTCTTTCTCTCCTGCAGGCTTCAATCGTCTTAGGTCGTGTTTTGTGGGGTGGTGGTAAGGTGGTTTTCTTTTTTGTTATCGTGTTTGTGTTTTTGTCACCGGTCGTGGCTCCTATAACTCTATACTTTGGGGTTCCTCCTAAAGCTGCATGTTGTAATTATCTTCTTAATGAAAACATGCTATGCACGTCTTAAAAAAAATACATCAGAGTTCACACATCTACCTCATCTTTTTGGCGCAAAACTTTACCGGTGTAGTTTTAACAACACAACCAAGACTGGTATATAGAGGGGGAAACAATGCATACCAGCAAACAGTTGGGTCAACAATAAGAATTATCAAAGGAAAAAAGGTAAAAAAAACTTGAAGGCACATGATCAGTCCAAGCTCACCGCAATCAACACAACACAGAAAATGAAGATTCCACCTGAGCCCACAAGATGACTGCTACAATGCTGCAGAACCACGTCATTTAACCGAAAGTCCATATTCATCCAAGAGAAATGCATATAAAATAACCTTTGCTTCGATTAGGTAAAAAGCAGTGGCTTCGTTACACCATATCACCATTCAGGCATCCACCACCTGTTTCCAAGATACACATTCCAGCCTCTTATATGCAGCATACCGTTAAATTGCAAGTAGTACGGGGAATATCGAATATCCTCCTAGGCTCACAACAGTATAGTGAAGCTAGCAGATAAGATGGATTATAGTCTAGTAGCTGTACAAGTACAAAGCGATAAGACTGACTTTAAACAGTTGAATTTGATCCACAAACTTCAGCAACTTTCAGGGCCAGGTGTTGTAGCTCTCTTGATCTTTAATGCTCTCTCTTCTTGTCTTTGCCTGTTAATGAAGCAGACTATTTTGGTTAGATCAGCAGCATAAATTAGTACTTTGTCATCAAAACAAGCACCCAGTATAAAACAAATTGGGAAGATCTAAACCAGTGTCACTTATATTCAGCAATAAGGTATACTACTTACATATAACACAACTCAACTTTCTATTATTTCAATAGTAGCTCCGCCAAGGAACTTTAATTAGAACTTACAGTTAATGACATCAACACACATATCAGAGTTTACCACTAACCAGTGCATGCCATTTCTTTTTACAAGAAACATGTTATTAAATTAGGGACAAGGTTATTTACTTTTTCAATCGTTGTAATAAGCAATTGTTGATAGAATAAGAGCAGGAGGGAGAAATCTCTGTACAATGAGACAATCTCTGATGTAAAACACTATGTTCTGAAAATTACCAGCATAGGACCATCACATGCAAGTAGCAACTAGCCAATGGTTCAGCCTGTTTTACTGCCGTATTTATTAATACTAAAAACACATAACCATTAATTATGCTGACAGATGATAAACATAACTACCAAAAACACATAACATTAAACAGAACTACAAAAAACAGACATTAAATATGTTGACAGGTGATAAACAGAACAAAGTTTTCGGTGTAACATAAAGATACAAATGCAGCTACGTAAAAAACACCCAAATGACAGCCCTTTGAAAATTTGGGGCTTCGCAATTCACATTGGGTTCAAAAGAGAAATTGTCAATGGCAGCAAGATTTTTAAAAGAGGTATTACTTACAGTTTTCAGTCAACATGGTAAGCCTAGCTAAATGCTAAATGTTTCCTAGTAGAGATGATTTGATCATATTGACGATCCCTTGGACTGATTGGGCACTTAACACATAGATTTTCAAGTGTTCACATGAAAGCTTATGTCTACCAGTAGTGCCAGCATTTTGTGCAGTTGGTAACAATGATTGCATTACTACATTGCAAAATTAAACAGAATGCCTCTAACAGAAATGATTATACTGATGTATAATTATGTTGGCCAGCGTCTTAATCAAGATTAATATTCAAATAGAACATTCTTTTATTTTGAACAATGAAACATGACACTTATTTTCTCTAGACCATGCGATCAGAGTACAGAAGACAGAGACACTTATTTGAATTGCACTTGAAACATGACACTTATTTTCTCTAGACCATGCGATCAGAGTACAGAAGACAGAGACACTTATTTGAATTGCACTTCAAAGTAGATGGAGTTGTCCGTACAGGTTCTCTACTTCATGTGAAAACTGACTTTACAAATATTTGAGTACGACTGCACACTAAACTTTGACATGATCTAACAAAGCATATCGCACAGAATGAAGGAATATAGATACATAATATCGAAGATAACAGAAATGATGAAGAGCATCCCACAGTATCAATGGGGGACAAAAGCTCAAGTGTAAGTAGGATTTTCATCATAACATCTCCAGCACATTATTGTGTTGAGAGAAGCATCATCTTCTACTCGGATATCATATTACAGTGGTACTAAAGCTCATCAAGCCATATCCACTCACGTTGCCAGGGTAAAGATTCCAGCAACACAGACACCGTTTCAAATTTTCTCAGTTCATAGCATAGGGGGACACAAGACAAATCTATGCTGACATTGTAAAGTTGGTAAATACATAAATAAAGTTCTTAGCATCAGGAATATGTAACGATATCTCTTTTTCGTTGGAACTTTTTGATCGGATCCGCCATTTTCATCAGCAAAGATTTTGTACTTAAAGAGTCCCTTGCCATGTTCAGCACTTTCTTCTCTTCTAGCCTTTTTGCATGTTAGTTGGACCACTACAATTGTCCTACAATGGAATACCACGCTCAAGAACTGGTGGATACTGGTTACAGCTAAGCAAAACACTCCCCAGGGTACCAAATCAGTATTAATTCAATGAATATATTGTACCAGAGCTTGGAATTTGCAATGGAACTTGCAGCTGGCACCTAGTAGAGCTTGATGCTAGCAAGCTATACTTGCCACTATGCAGTGGTTCTTAAATATGATGGAAAAACTGTAGTCTACTCACACAATAAAAAGCCGTTCATCATCTTGTCGTTTGGGGGAAAATGGTTAGAGGTCACCAACAGTTATATCTCACACATTAAAGCAGTGTATCAGCACTTCTAAGCCAGTGTGAGGGCTTGAGTTACAACCATTACTACTTTGCTTTCACAGACAAATCAGTTTGCTTTAATATTTTTGTAATTAGCTTTTTGGGAGAGAATAGAATACATTGAAAGATCAATCGTAGAACTGTCAGCATGATTACGTACTATAACTGTTATTAGTGCATTATGTTGAATAGAACATATCTGCTCAAATGCACTTCCAACTAAATGCAATGAAACGTGTAATAGACACAGCAAACAGCATTCAAGTGGATAACTAGCTACAGCACTAAAGATAGGTACTATCAAACACCATGTTATTTTAATATAACGCTGAATTGAATTTATTTCCATTTGTTCACTTAACGCAGGTACAAGGTACAAAGTACAAAGAGCATGGAGTTAAACATAATAAACAGAAGAAGGGGCAATGATATGAAGCTTTTCACTTAACAAAAATGCCCCCATTGCCTAAGTGCTTAGCGCTTCCACATTTAGGCATATATTCCTAGGTTCAGTGGAAATATACTCAACAAAAATAGAATTCCAGAGGATGAAGGTATCTATGAACAAATTTGTACGAGCAGTTTAGAGTCTTATTACTACCTCACAAGCTGCATCATCAGCTTAGTCACAAGGATGACGGGTAAAAAAGCCTAATTGTGCAAGCACAGTTTTAGTTTTGATTGTGAAAACAGCCGACTTGTTTAATCACTATTTTTATCCATGTAATTAGAATTCACAAGTGTGCACAAGATTAACTGGTACACAAGCAAAGGGGTGTGTGTGTGTGTGGGTGGGTGGGTGGGTGGGTGTGCGTGTGCATGTGTGTGAGTGGGGGTGTGGGGAGTTTCAGTAAAGAGCGAACACCTCAAATGTGCTGCCATATCATGAACATCCTCTTCCACGCAAACAGTGCCAGAGCAGGAAGGACAATGAAGCAATTCAGCACCACGAGGCTCAAGACCCCAACATCCATGATGACTGAACCACTTCTCTCCATGTGAGATCCCTTGACCGGCGAGAAGGCTTTCAGCAGAAATCCTACAAGTGTGAGCAAGACGAAAGCCAAAAAGGCGAGCAATCCAAGCATGAGAACACACAGCACTGGCTGGTCTTCTGGGGCAATAAGATCGTTCGGAGCAGGGCCCTGCTGCACAAACAAAGGTAAACAGTTCAATGTAACTTGTAAGCGAAAAGGAGGGTAAGACATGCTCTGGAACTGAAATTGTTCAGATGCAGCAACAGCAACACTACCAAATTTCCACAGTTCTCACTCGCTAAATTCGCAGCGTGCACAAGTGGAATTGGATCCAGAGCGAATCTATTGGCTTCCTCCGTATCTTCTCCTTCTCTGCCTCGACGTTTGCAGATCGCGACGCAGATGGAGCAAAACGCGGCGACGAGGGCGACGAAACCGAGCACCACAAGGGACGCCGCGGTGGCCCTCGAGATCCCGTCGGCTGCGGCCACCACGGCGCACCCCTCGCCGCACGCGGCGCGCCCGATGCGCCTGAGGCCCAAGCTCGCGAAGAGGAGCCACACCAGCGCCAGGGTCAGGTCGATGGCGGCGGTGACCACGGCGGCGGCCCGCGCGCGGGGGCTCCGCACCAGCGCCGCGGCGACGCTCCGCCACGCGGGTGGCGGAGAGGGGAGCGGCGCGTCGGCGTCGGCCATGGGACGGGCGGGCGGGCGAAGGCGAAACCCTAGGTCCTCGAGGCTTCTCCTTCCTCAGAGGCACGGTTGAGGCAGAGTGGGTGGGCTGCTGACTTGCTGTGGACTGTGGTCTTGTGGAATGGGAAAGGGAAAGACAAGGAAGACGGAACAGAGAAGCGGCTGTGGAGTGGGCCATGATCAACTGCGGTCAGACTTTGTCCAGCTGCCGCGCACGAGTGATTTGGAAAAGATTCGCTGGCCCCACCTGACAGGTTGAACTGTGATTGCTACTCATTGCGGAAGCCATTGCGGCATTGATCATGGACGATCTGCCGTTCGATGACATATTAGCAAGACTAAGGGGTGTTTGGGAGGAGGGGTTAAATTTTAACCCCCGTCACATCGAATGTTTGACACTAATTAGGAGTATTAAACCTAGACTAATTACAAAATTAATTACACAACCTCTAGGCTAAATCGCGAGACGAATCTATTAAATCTAATTAGTCTATGATTCAACAATGTGGTGCTACAGTAACCATTCGCTAATGATGGATTAATTAGGCTCAATAGATTCGTCTCGCCATTTAGCCTTGGGGTTCTGCAATTAGTTTTATAATTAGCTTATGTTTAGTCCTCCTAATTAGTATCCGAATATCCGATGTGACAGGGCTAAAGTTTAGCCCCTGCTATCCAAACGTCCCCTAAGGCTAACTTCGGTGTAGTGATAAATCGATTTTTGAGCTTACCAAAAAAAACTTTGCACGCTGTGAGCATCGATTGCTATAGGAAAATTTGTGTGTAGAACAATGCGTAAGTGTGGCATTGTACAGAGCACACTGCCAGTATCACACCCTGCCAAAGAGTGGTTTGGTCCATAGCACACCGCACTAAATAAAATAAACATTTTTAGCGCAGATGCGGGTCAAATGACCATTTTGCCCTCAACGGGTCCCACCAGTCATCTTCTTCCTCTCCTCTCTCTCCATCCATCCACTTTTCCCCTCGCCGACCTCTCTCTCCTCTCTCTGCCATACCTCTCCCCTCTCTTGTCTCTCTCTCTCCTTCAACGCCTCACCAGCCTAGGGTCGCCGCCTCCTCCTTTCTCCACCTCCCCGCGTGCACCAACATGAGATGATTCTTATGTGTGTCACACTATCTATCTATCTATCTTACCCCTACCTTGAGTATTGTCTCTATCCATCTATGGTATACTCATATAGGAAACTCTTTTGACCTACCCGCTTTCCTTTGGGAAATACGATACCCTTAGGAATACTCTTGGGTGAAATGCTACAACGGTATATCCGTGCGCTTGCGGATTTATTCGTGATCATTAAATATACCAAAACTTGTGAGATAGAGTCGAGACCCTAAGAGAGTAATTTTGGAATAAGGCGTAAGCCGACTTAGAGGGACCCCAATGGTCTTTAGGGCTCTTTAAAACTTGAAAAATGGTAGGGGGAAATAACATATCCTTCCCTTGATCATCCTTGCATTTTATATAATTTCAGTGCTAGTATTTGCTGAGTACCATGCATAAGTGTACTCATACTTGCTTTCATTATGCAGGATTAAGGACTAATGGTGCTCTAACTATGTGTTTGGATGGGAAACAATGTAGGATGGGACGATCCCGTCCTAATTTTTTGGGATGGGATGATCCCATTTCATGTTTGGTTGAATGGGATGGGTTCATCCTAATTTTTTGCTTGGTTGGAGACATTGCAATAGACGGGACGAGCAACGTTTTCTCCTTTCGTTAGACACCGTTTGTGGGGCCCACCTGTCATATTAATGACATCTTCTTCCTCCTCCTTGCGCTGCCCCTGCTCCACCCCACCGTCGCTCCTGCTCGCCCCTGCCGCCCCTGCTTCACCCCGCGCCGTCCTTGGGTCAAGCCCGTGCCGCCCTTGCTCCACCCCGACGCTTGTGGCATTGGCTGGATCTCAGCCCACCGAATCCATCCACCCACCCCCACCGCCGCACAACCCTCCTCCCTCCCCGTGCTCGCCGGAAAGGCGGGCTATGCCAGCGGCTCGCCGTCCCCCTTCTTCCCCGAGGCGGCGGGGCGGAGCAGCCTCCCTCACGAGGCCAGTGTCCGCGGGCATGAGCGTGGACGAGCTTCGCTGGATCTCAGCTAACGCGCCCCCTCCGCCGGCGGCTCACCCCCTCTGCCCTCCGTGCCCCCTCCACGTGGCGGCGCCAGATGACGTGTGATGGGGTGAAGTGGGATGCCCCTATCAGCTCATTTCGGTGGGGACAGGGACGTCCCGCATCTGGAGGGTATATTCCCTCCCAGGGATGTCCCAGTCCCACATGTTTTTCAACCAAACGCGGGACGAAGTGGGATCGTCCCGTCCTGTCCTACTTCGTCCCTAGAACCAAACACACCCTAAATTCATTCTGCTTGTGGAATGGGTAACTCCACTGCTCTCCGCTACGTGAAGGTGAAAACTATTTTCTATAATTTTATGCATCTTTTATTGTTTTGATATTAAACTGTAGCGAGGACGGTATCAACTATTGATACATGTAATCAACGGGATTTCCAGAAGGAAGCCCCTACAGTAGTAGTTTAAAGATTGCTTTGGATGAGATGCATGATGTGCTTGTTTATTGGCTAGAACTACAGCTAGAAGGCGATAGGCTCTTATTACCCTTGGTGGTATTATCTGACATGTATCTATGGATGTGATCAACCTATACAGTATCATTCATATCTACAAGGTTTACCTTTATATGCAATCAATGCTTCATGTTAGGATTGATTTGTTAAATTAGTTGGAAACCACTGGTAAGTTCGTTGTCGATCCACGGATTGATAAACCTTGGATGTAATACTCTAAGGAAAAAGCTACGTTTGGCCGCCAACAACTGGCTTGATATAACTGGCTTGATATAAGCTAGTTAGTTCATTGTGCTAGGCAAGCAAGGATTCATTTTCCAAAAGGTTCGGAGCCGGGAAACGAACTAAACTGAGTCCCTAGCATTGTTTCCCTTAAACTCAGATCAATTAAGCTAATCATTCCTTGCCCATATCAATCTCAAACTAGATATGCAGGACATGGTACTTTCCGGAATAAATGCAGAATTCAAAATTTCTCATCTCTCGTTTCATCGCCACCTCTTCCAAGAGTAGTTTTAGTTTTCAAATTTTTTAAAAGGAAGAGTAGTATTAAGGGGTGTTGGGGTCCCGAGGGTTATGTTTAGCACGTGTTACATCGAATGTTTAGACACTAATTTAGGAGTATTA